>NC_079458.1:31867334-32104834 GCF_903798145.1 Danio aesculapii
TTATTATTTGCCCATGAACTATTCATTGGGGTTTACTTTTTTGCACTATGATCTTAAGTTATTTTGTTAACTTTTTCTTCATTTTGTTACACATAACTTAATTTGTAAACTAGTTAGGGACCGAGCACCGAAACTGTGCGTAGGCCCAATTGGAATTGCTTTGTTTCTTCTTCTCCGGAATGAATCTCAATTTTGAGGGTCTAAACATGCCTGAAAACTCACATCTATCACATAAAATTTACATCTATCTATCTATCTATCTATCTATCTATCTATCTATCTATCTATCTATCTATCTGTCTGTCTGTCTGTCTGTCTGTCTGTCTGTCTGTCTGTGTCTGTCTGTCTGTCTGTCTATCTATCTATCTATCTATCTATCTATCTATCTATCTATCTATCTATCTATCTATCTATCTATCTATCCCTAGTACAATATTTGTGTTCATTTCACAGTGAATAAAGATGATATATTTTGGTGCATTTATTGTTTTGTTTGATGACCTAATATAAGAACAGAAAGATTTTTAAAAAATCTAATTCAGGTGTTGCAAAAAAACAAAACAAAAAAAAACACAACATTTCCTAAATTTTTTGGGTGATTCTCTTTATATTTTATTAATTTTATATATTTTTTTCCCATGAACTATTCATGGGGGTTTATTTGCACCATGGTCTTAAGTTTTTTGTTAAATATTTCTTAAATTATTTCTGTTTCGAGTTTAGTTCAGACATAATTAAAAAGTATGTACACAAATGTCTTATTGCGTATTGTTGTATTTGGGGGGTGGATAATATTTCTAAAGGAGCTGTTGGCATGGGATTGAACCAGATTTTGGTAAAAACCCAAACAATACAAACATAAAAATATAACAAAAGAAAAATTTTATGTAATAACTAGGGATGCTTGCGACGCAGTAGGTAGTGCTGTGGCCTCACAGCAAGAAGGTCACTGGTTCGAGCCTCGGCTTTGTCATTTAGCATTTATGTGTGGAGTCTGCATGTTCTTCCCGTGTTTGCAGGGGTTTCCTCCGGGTGCTCCGGTTTCCTCCAAAGTCCAAAGACATGCAGTACAGGTGAAATGGGTAAGCTAAATTGTCCGTAGTGTATGAGTGTGAATGAGTGTGTATGGATGTTTCCCAGAGATCGGTTGCAGCTTAAAGGGCATCCGCTGCTTAAAATGTGCTGGATAAGTTGGTGGTTCATTCCGCTGTGGTGACCCTGGATTAATAAAGGGACTAAGCCGAAAAGGAAATGAATGAATGAACTAGGGATGCTCTTATCATGATTTTAGCAGCCGATACTGAGTACCGGTTCTGATTCTTCAAGCTTTATATAACTTTGCCATTGTATAAGCACAATTACCCTTTAAGTATGAGATCTTGCCTTACCTAAGGCAAATGGTAATGAATTAAAGATGTTGAAAGAAGCAGCTTTACAAAAAAAAAAAAAAAAACAGATAAAAAATGGTAATAAAAATGACTAACGATAAAATTTGGAAACATTGCTCATGTGGTAGAAAATGTACATATTTGCTCACCAGGGTTTGAAGGGAATCAG
Source organism: Danio aesculapii (assembly GCF_903798145.1). NCBI lineage: Eukaryota > Metazoa > Chordata > Actinopteri > Cypriniformes > Danionidae > Danio > Danio aesculapii. The sequence goes on from NC_079458.1 coordinate 31,868,892, forward strand.
CAATTTCTCCTCAACTTTCTTCTTTAACTTTCTGTATGAAACGTCAAACAGACGTTCCTGTCAAACCTCCACTAGTTTTTCCTCCATTTATTGGATCCAAATAAACCAAAAATGAGTGCTTTTAACTTCTCCCTCAACTCCCGCTGGCCTGCAGGTACACACACACACACACACACACAAGTAAATGCTGCTCTCTCATTGGCTGTAGGTGATTGTCGATGTTATTTTTAGTCAAAACTCATTTCACTTGGCATGATTTGAATCGCAGACAGCTCCAGATATTTAGCATTCCAGATATCTCACAGCCATCGGCGACTCATCGGCGATTCTCTTAGAACACCTCTTTGATAGTTCATACTGTGTTATTGTTACTCACGTGCACGAGCACCGATTTACCTGTGATTTCAGGCATTTGTCTGCGATTTCTGAAAACCTGTCGGCGAGTCAAAATCTGGGCTAAAATCATGCAGCCTGAACTCGACATAAGGGCATGTCCGTGGCGGTCTCACAAACTCTGGCATGCATTGTCCGATCTGCCTTAAAATCCACATGTTTGATAACAGTCATGACCTGAACACGTTTACATGCCAATATCCAGATACAGTTATAGTGCCACCTATTGGCAACAGGAAATAACATGCTTTACAGTGTAACAAACTCCTCCTACAAATTTGATCGTATCAGCACCAAATTTGGATGGTGTTATTTGAAAGCTCTAGCAATGATATATTGTGAAAATTGTCGAAGGGCGTAACCATCACGGACAAATAATATCCAGCTGCAGGACCGCAGAACCACACACAATCCAGCACACACGATCTAGGCAAACCATATGATGTTACGACAGATGTTAATGTTATTAACGTCTTCTTGAACCTCATCATCAATATATATTTATATATATATATATTGTTAATAAATATTGTCCACAATAAGCAATTGTGTTTACTATTTCACAAATACTGAGATCGAGTTGTTTCCGATCGCCATTCAATATAATAGACTGAACAGTTTTCTATCAGTCATCATAGATGATCAGTCATTATTATCTGTCAGAGTCAATATAGCAGATACTCGTTTGCTGGCCTTGCTGATTGATCTAAATTGGACAGGTTAATTTATTTAATGGATCATGAAGCAAATAATAGCAAGTTAATATAGGCAAGAATACATCTTTATATGTAATAAAAATCTTTTTACATGTAATAAATGTACTCAACTGCTTTAATAGTATTTATTGTTTGATTTTCTAATGAGTTTTTTATCAATGATTTCCCATATTAAATACTAAAGTAATTTATACTAAGCAAAATAATATATACCATAAAGGACTGGTAGTTTGTTGAAATTATAGTTGCAACAAATTTAGAATTACAAACAAATTAACTCTTAATAATTAATTAAAATAATAATACAATTATATAAATAAAATCACAGTTTAGTAAAAGATGGTAGTTTATAATCAGATAATCAGTTAAGATAAAATAATATAAAAACTATATTATATATTTTTTAAATAATTAACATTAGTAACTCATTTTAATGTGACACATTTTTAATTGCTTTTTATTTACAAAGCGATTTTAACCAAGTGTAATAATAATAAGATCCTGAATTAGTTTATTACACTTAATCCTACTATTAGGCGGTCTATTATGTTTTCTATGTGGACACGTGAATAAAGTTATGTGTTTTAACTTATTATTTTTATTTACATAATTTGTGTTCAGAAACTGCAGAGATGTTAAAATGATCGTTACGATGTAATAATACTATAATGACTGAAATGGGAAACCATATTTGTGAAATTCAGTAGGTGGCGATAATGGTCCTAAGGGGTTGGTTAGTTAGTTACCATATATGGTTTGCCTAGATCGTGTGTGCTAGATTGTGTGTGCCGGAAATGTGTTGTTCTGCGGGTCTGCAGCTGGATATATCTCTCACGGACTGACAAATTTCAGTGTATGGAGGAGGAAGTACTTATAACTTAGCCACACAATATCCATCTGCCTGAAAATTCACATTCGATGAGATTCCTCTCCCGAAGACATCTACATGCCAATATTGAGCAACAGTCATAGCGCCACCTGCTGACAGAAGGAAATTTGATGATAAATTGGTGATTTTCTCAGGTTTTGTATTTATATCAGCCTAAATTATTATTGTCCACTGTTCTTTGTCATCCTAAGGCCACTGGTCAGCAGTGAGCCTGGGTGCGAGGTCCCTTTCATCGCTGCTTGCAGCTTTAATTAATATTGCTTTCTTTACATATATAGATTTCTTTGGTTGTTACCAACATCTGGTGAAAATTTCAAGTCAACAGCATCTTTAGATATATGTTTTCTGAAAAAAAAGGTGACTGTGGAATACTTACTTCTTCCACTGTACATACATACACACTGGACATTAATATTTTTAGTTTGAAATGTTAAAACTGCTTACTACAAGAAAAAATATCTTATTCACAATTGCTTTTGGACTGTTAAGTTATTACATGCATAATAGTTGGGCTGTATTTATACAATATGTCTGCCTGACAGTAAAAATACTGAATATACAGTTTTGACTGTGGACTCTTTTGTTCTTTATATTTATTCATTTTCTTGGTGCAAGATGTTTTATTCATAGGTGGTGATAAGTTGTCACGTTAGGAGGATGCCACCCTCGTGAAATAACACGTCCTTTTAAATGTGCTGAACCGAGTGAGTCAAACTTTGTGTGTGAAAAGAGGAGTAGGTTTGTTTTGATATTCAGTTCTGTTTCAGGATATAATTGGCATTACAGATCCGTCATACTGTCTGTACAAAACCTCCGTCTGTTTTTCAGCTATTGCTTCTACGATTTTTTTCATCACCACCTGTTTTCTCATCATTTCGGGTCAATTGTTGGGTCTGACTTCAGAAACTGATTCAAGTAAAAAAGTGGTCATGACCGACTTCATTGCAGTCAAAAAGTCCAAATTAATTTTGAATAGCTCTGTAGATTCGCACTGTTACGTCAGTTTCAATTAGAGAGAAATCGCTGTTCGGTTTGTTTTTTAGTGGCAGTGTTTCTTCCTCTCGTAAGTCATCAATCAAATGTCTTATTTTGGAGATTTATGACTTAGCCTCGCCATCTGGTCCTCTGCATGAAGTTCCATTTGTCAGAGGATGATGAAGACAACTCAAATTACCCAGTGAACACAGCTATGGCTTTAAAATGGCATGGCAGAAGGAACTTTGTTGGTCTGTAGCATAATGATGAGACCCAAAGTGCCTGCTGGCAGCAGATGTTTTTATTTGTGGGGCACTAAAGGTTCACTTTAGAGAGCAGTCTGTGATCTCGTGCCAAAGGTCTAATCACCGCTGAAGCTTTGGATAGCCCGCATTCATAACTTATTTACAAAGTATGATTAATTCATCAATTTATCACGTTTTATATTTTGACTTTGGTGTCCGTCATGCGGTTCTGGTTTACTGCCAGTATGTTTATTGTTTCATGTTTCATTTTGTTCCTGTCAGTTTTTATTGTAGTTGTTTTTTACTGAGAGGGTGCATAAATTATTGGAACAAAGTAAATACTATACATATTTATAAATGTTTACACACACACACTTGTACTGCTATCTTTATGGGGATGTTTCTATAGACATAATGATTTTTATACTGTACAAACTGCATATTCTAACCCTACCCGAAAACCCAACCCTCACAGGAAACAATCTGCGTATTTACATTAGCCAAATATGTGTGATTTATGAGCTGTTTTCCTAAAAAAAAATATCTCCACAAGGTCAAATGTGCTGGTATTAATATAGGCCTACTTGTGGGGACATTTCATTATTTTGTAAAAAATAATTTGCCCTCCTAAACTTTATCCAACCTTCCCTCCCCCTCGATTTTTTTTCTCTTTACCTCCTGATCACAAGCAATTCCTTTAGGGCAGGCATATCAGTGAATGTCTAATTTCTGCTCTGAATATCATCTATTAACCATCCGTCATTTTGTTAGCAACGTCCCTTTTTTAAAAATCCAATCTGTTCACAAAGAACGAAATCATGCTCTGCCCTACACTTTTTCCCAATTTAAGGACTACTTCAAGATGATATACCTCATGATAGCGAAAAGAGGATTATCTTAACTTCTGTTTTATTGGTACCACCTTGTGACTAATAATAATAAGTAGGTTGGTGCAGTCTGCACACAGCCCTTTTAGTTTCTGTCAGCTTTACGTTTAATTGGTTACATTTTACAATAAGTTTCTTAACAAATAGTTAATTTAATTTAACTATTTATTTAATAATAACAATAAATAGTTTTGGGCTTCACGGTGGCACAGTGGGAAACACAATCACCTCACAGCAAGAAGGTCTCTGGTTCGAGCCCCGGCTGAGTCAGTTGGTATTTCTGTGTGGAGTTTGCACATTCTCCCCATGTTCATGTGGGTTTCCTCCGGGTGCTTCAGTTCCCCCCACAGTCCAAAGACATGTAGTACAGGTGAATTGAATAAGCTAAACTGGCCATAGTGTATGAGAGTGAATGCAAGAGTGTATGGGTGTTTCCCAGTGTTGAGTTGTGGCTGAAAGGGCATCCACAGTGTAAAACATGCTGGATAAGATGGCAGTTCATTCCTCTGTGGCGACCCCTGAATTCTAAAGGGATTAGGCCAAAAAGAAAATGAATGAATGAATAAATAGTTTCATTAGTTAATGTATTTTCTAACATGGACTAAGTATGAACAATATTCAATTCAATTCAATTCATGTTTATTTATATAGCAATTTTTACAATGTAGATTGTGTCAAAGCAGCTTAAAATAGTTCTAGTAAAGTTCAGATTTCAGAGTTGAAGTTCAGTTTAGTTTAGTTCAGTGTGGTTTAAATTTCACTGCTGAGAGTCCAAACACTGAAGAGCAAATCCACCGATGCGCAGCTCCACAAGTCCCAAACCAAGCAAGCCTGTGGCGACAGTGGAAAGGAAAAAAACTTGGAGAAACCAGGCTCTGTTGGGTATGACCGTTTTTCATCTGGCCAAACTTCCTGTGTGGAGCTGCAGTCTAGGCGCTGGAGGCTGGAGAACGCTGGAGGTCCATCGTGAAGAACTGCTGGTGTGAGTAGGGCACCGGGGGGTAATCAGGCTGGCCCACAGGATCAGTGCGGGGACTCGTCTGTCATGGTGGTCTTTCAGGAATCAGAATCATGCACTCCCCTCCTCCATGACCACCACAGCATCTGCTTAGGATACAGCCTCATCCAGGATTATGGAAATCTTGACATCGTCTCTTTACTTTGAACTAACTTCTCTTCACAATTTTGAACTAAGAGAGTGAAGCCATAAATGAGAAGGCTCGACCTCCTTTACTCGACTTTGCTATTCTGGGTACTAACAGAAGTCCTGAGTTTTGAGATCTTAAAGAGTGGGTTGGATTGTAGCGAGACAGAATGTGGGTTCGATACACAGGTGCTAGATTGTTTAAAGCTTTATAGGTAAGAAGTATTATTTTTAAAATCAATACGAAACTTAACAGGCAGCCAGTGTAAGGAGGATAAAATTGGGGTGATATGATCATATTTTGTAAACCTGTTGAGAACTATGGAAGCTGCATTTTGTACTAGCTGAAGTTTGTTAATAAAGGATGCTGGGCAACCAGCAAACAGAGCATTACAGTAATCCAGCCTAGAAGTCATAAAAGCATGGACTAGCTTTTCAGCATCTGACTTCGTAACTTGGCGATATTTCTCAGATGAAAGAAGGCGGTTTTTGTGACATGGGAGATATGATTTTCAAAAGTTAAGTTGCTGTCTAATATAACACCCAGATCTTTTGTAGTAGAGCTAACGCTAACTTTGTATCCCTCTAATTGCAGGTCGAGTTTGAGATCTGATGTGTACAGGATTTAGGCCCAGTAAGTAATAATTCTGTTTTGTCCGAGTTTAAGAGAAGAAAATTGTTGGTCGTGCAGTCTTTAACATCTTTAATATACTCAGTTAGCTTAGACAGTTCAGATGTCTCATCAGGTTATGTTGAATTATATTATTGAGCACAATACTTGTACAGCATTTATTATTTATAGTAGCTCAACATTTGCTAATGGTTTATTAAAATCCAAAATCATGCTTGTTAACATTAGTAATGCACTGTGAGTTAACAAGAACTAACAATGAACAACGTCCCTGTTACAAGTGTAACCCATGTGTAACCCTAAAGGGAAACGTCCAGGTTATGAATGTAATCCATATTTCTCATATTCTGAAGGGGAACTGTATTTTCATTAACTAACATGAACAAATACTGTAACAAATGTTTTGTTCATTGTTTGTTCATGTTTAGTAAATACATAAACTTTAACTAATACAACCTTATTGTAAAATGTTACCATTTATTTAAAGTGCTAAATTATTACAGCTCAGATCAAATGTTTCTCCCTAATTGTTTAATTATGTTGCAAGAAGCGATCTAATAAGTTAGATAATGTACATCAGAATAAAGCCATTCTGACTAATGTGGGTTCTAGATTTATAGTGTGGGAATAATAAGCATTGACAGGAACACGTCATATTAGTTGCAGCAAGGAGCCCTTAAATAAAATTCTGTTTATGTTCCCTGAAGCTTATCCTAGCCCTAGTGGTGCATAATGTGTATTCTAACGCCACCAGATTATGATTGCACATTATAATTTAAAACTTAAAAAATATATATTTCTCTCAAATACACATTGATTTGATTCACAAGGCATGCATTAACCACCTGGTTGATTAGGTTTGCACATAATGGTCACACTTCATTTTGATGGTCTGCTTGTTGAATTTAGGTTAAATTGCATCTACATGCCAACTAATTCTTATTAGATTATAAGTAGACCATTAGGATTGGGTTAGGGTTTGGGTCAGGGTTAGTTTAAATTGACATGTACTTGCAAAGTTTCTTATAGTCAGTTAAATGTCTGTTGAAATAGCAGTATAAGCAGATATTAAGCAGACAGTCTACTAATACTCAAATGGACCATCAAAATAAAGTGTTACCCACATCATTTTATGACAGATAGATGTCAAAATTCTGACAGATCAGAATCGTCAAAACAAAAAAAAAACAACACCATACAGCATTGAAAAGCCTGCATGAAATGTTAAACTATTCCAACTGTGTTCGTCTGACAGAAAAAAGTCCTATACATTGAGGATGGCTTGAGGGTGAGTAAATTATGTGGTAATTTTCAGTTGTGGGTAAACTACATAAAAAATGAAACATATGCTAGTACTATTAAATTAGATGAAAATAGATCCTAGCATATTACACAAATTAAATATATAAATAGCTTATTGTGCTATGCTGAAATGAATAAAATGAATGAAAATGTAAAGATATAAGATCCAAACTTCACATCACCACTTATTAGAGGCCTTGTTAAAGTCATTCAAGTTGAAATACTTGTATAGATGCCTTGTATATGGCCTTTACTGCACACATCTGGTACCTGAAGGACAACAGGTGACAAAAAAATAAAGTGAGTGAGGCTCCAGCAGTGTTATGGTGACAATATTCTCTTCCCCCAGCGATCCGTGGATCCTCCTGTGACAAAGAGAGAACAGGTGGCGCCCATCAGGAAGAGGTTGGGGAAAACTCTCTGTAGCCACACTTCAAGCAAGAGCACCCCACTACTGGTCCTTTAAAATCCAAGCCATACTGTTAGAAGAGGAAGATAAAATCCTAGCAGGTGTTCCTTTGTCAGGTTAGTCTCTGATAGAGTCTCAGGAGCAGGTATCTTTGGCATGTGTTCCCTTTGCACCAATTCAGAGAGTTTCTTTTTCACCACACCACTGTTTCAATCAGTCTATAAGATGCCAGGTCGCACCAAAAATAAGCTATCAATGTGTTAATGGTATGGTTAATATAAAATGTAATTAACACGAATAATTAGTAGCATTGCAGAAATGAATTATGGAATTATGCATTAGATTGAGAGTTCACCTGAAATTGACAATCCTGTTATCATTTCTTCACATACCATTCCAAAACTTTTTTCCGTCTGTGCAGAAGTCTGAATATAGGAGGGAAGTAAAATGCGGTCCACTTTTATGATAGTTTGTGTTATATTTCATTTTTAAGCTTAAAAAATGCTGGGTTTAGTTTTATTTGTGGTAATGGAATGGAAAAATGGCAACCTGCATTTTGAAATTTACCACAAATGTCAGCCTTTTGAAAAAGATCCTCATTTCAATTTGAAAGTGTACTTGTCATGTACTTGATTGTATCATTTTAACCAACTGTACTTTGCTGTACTTTAATATAGAATGAATTTATTTAAACTTGACTGAACTGAAATCTACTACGATTTCCTAACATGTTTCTTAACGCTTTTACACTGCTCTCAGTAATAATTAAATTAAATTAAATTCATGTTTATTTCTATAGGGCTTTTACAATGTAGATTGTTTCAAAGCAGCTTAACATAAAAGTTCTACATACCTGTCAACATTGAGATGTGAAAAAAGGGATGCAACCCTCCCCCCTACCCCAAAACAAAACAAACAAACAAACAAAAAATGTTTATCTGGTTTCATTTTAAATAAACAGTTGAAATGGTCAGTAGTATATTCATTATTACTGTTATTATTGTTATTAATATTACTATTATTATTATTGTTATTATTATTTACAAAGGATTGAATAAATAGTAGGGCGACGCAGTGGTGCAGTAGGTAGTGCTGTCGCCTCACAGCAAGAAGGTCGCTGGTTCGAGCCTCGGCTGGGTCAATTGGTGTTTCTGTGTGGAGTTTGCATGTTCTCCCTGCATTCGCGTGGGTTTCCTCCGGGTGCTCCGGTTTCCCCCACAGTCCAAAGAAATGCGGTACAGGTGAATTGGGAAGGCTAAATTGTCCATAGTGTATGTGTGTGAATGAGTGTGTATGGATGTTTCCCGGATTCATTCCGCTGTGCTGACCCCGGATTAATAAAGGGACTAAGCCGAAAAGAAAATTAATGAATGAATGATGAATAATCAGAATCAGAATCAGAAAGAGCTTTATTGCCAGGTATGTTCACACATACGAGGAATTTGTTTTCGTGACAGAGCTTCTACAGTGCAACAGGATTACAGAGACAGGACAAAAAACAGATAATAAATATATTTAAAAAAAAAAATAGAAGTAGTGAGTGCAAATATACAGATTGACAAGTGTATGTACATGTTTATTACTATATACAACGTTATATGTGCAGCTGTTATGTGCAAATTGGCATGTAAAGTGTGTTGTTAAATAAGTGCATATGTGTATAAAAGTGTATGGCAAGTAGTGATGTTGGTTCCACAATTATTATCATCAAGTGTTCATGAGATGGATTTCCTGAGGGAAGAAACTGTTTCTGTGTCGGGCTGTTCTGGTGCGCAGTGCTCTGTAGCGTCGACCAGAAGGTAACAGTTCAAAGAGGCAGTGTGCTGAGTGTGAGGGGTCCAGAGTGATTTTGGCAGCCCTTCTGCTCGCTCTGGATAAGTACAGTTCTTGGGGAGTAGGAAGGGTGGTACCAGTGATTCGCTCAGCAGTCCAAACTATTCGACGTAGTCTTTGGAGGTCGTATTAAGTAGCTGAGCTAAACCAGACAGTTATTGATGTGCAGATGACTGATTCAATGATGGAGGTGTAGAACTGTTTCAGCAGCTCCTTTGGGAGGTTAAACTTCCTCCGCTGACGAAGAAAGTACAGCCTCTGTTGAGCTTTTTTGACAATGGAGCCAATGTGAGTGTCCCACTTCAGGTCCTGAGAGATGGTGGTGCCCAGGAACCTGAATGACTCCACTGCTGCCACAATGCTGTCCATGATGCTCAGTGGGGGGAGAGCAGGGGGGTTTCTCCTGAAGTTCACTATCATCTCCACTGTTTTGAGCGTGTTGAGCTCCAGGATGTTGTGACTGCACCCGACAGCCAACTCCTTAACCTCCTGTCTGTAAGCAGACTCGTCACCGTCCTGAATGAGGCCGATAAGTGTGGTGTCGTCTGCAAACTTCAAGAGCTTCACAGAGGAGTCTTTGAAGTGCAGTCATTCGTGTACAGGGAGAAGAGCAGTGGGGAGGGGACACTCCCCTGGGGGGCGCCAGTGCTGATTGTGCGGATACTAGATGAGAATTTTCCCAGCTTCACCAGCTGCTGCCTGTCCATTAGGAAGCTGTTGATCCACTGACAGACAGAGGTGGGCACAGAGAGCTGAGTTAATTTGGGCAGGAGAAGTTTTGGGATGATAGTGTTAAACGCCGAGCTGAAGTCAACAAACAAGATGCTCACATAGGTCCCTGGTCTGTCTAGGTGTTGCAGAGCATAATGCAGTCCCATATTTACTGCATCATCCACAGAACTGTTTGCTCTGTAGGCAAACTGAAGAGAGTCCAGTGAGGGTTCAGTGATGTCCTTCAGGTGGGCCAGCACCAGTTTTTCAAAAGACTTCATGACCACAGATGTTAGTGCCACCGGTCTGTAGTCATTTAGTCCTGTAAGTTTGGTTTTCTTTGGGATGGGGATGATGGTGGAGCTTTTGAGGCAGGAGGGCACTTCACACAGCTCCAGTGATCTGTTGAAGATCAGGGTGAAGATGGGGGCCAGTTGGTCAGCACAGGATTTTAAACAAAATAATAGTAAAACAATAAATAAATAAATAAATAATAAATAAATAAATAAATAATAAATAGTATACATTAGAAAAAGCTGCAAATAAAATAGCAAACAGTTTAGCGTATTGCATTTAATAGCTATTATAAAGAAATTGTATCAAATTATCAAATCTCATTAACCTTTTCTTCACTGTAAACATTCTGATTAAAAGGTAGCAAATGAATCTCTCATTTAGATTTCTCGTTTGATTACATTAAATAACAGAGGTGTCACTTTAAACATACACAGATCTATAATGAAATCATTCGATTACTTTTCTTATTTTTATGGTCATTTAAGACAAAATTTGTTGTGTTTAAAAGAAAACCCACCAAGATCCACATGTTTAGGTGTTGTTAATATTATTATTATTATCATTATTATTATCATCATCATCATTATTATTAATATTATTATTATTATTATTATTATTATTATTATTATTATTATGTCTGTATTATGTCACACACCAAAAACCCAATGTCCACTTTCGCTGCACTTCAAATTGTGTGTACAGAATCCGTTTGGGAAACAGCATCTATTTATTACTATGGAGGGCATCAGACAGTTATGCACCGCTACATGAACTCACTGTTTTGAGGATTGCATAGGAGGAGCAATGGCGTCTATAATGAAAAGGAAGGGAATCCCACTGTTTTTATATGTATTCAAAGTTTTTTTATGCCTAAATAAAATGAAATCACAGAATATATTCATATTTAAGAGCAAAGGGCTTCCCCTGGTGGTTCGGCGGTATAGGTAGCGTATAGGCAGGATCGGCTCTTTAATGTTTAATAGCTTTATGGGATGATGGCGTGATAGAACTGTAAAATACGGGAGAATCCTTGGAAAAACGGGAGGGTTGACAGGTATGGTTCTAGTAAATTGAAACTGTGTCAGTCCAGTTTTCAGAGTTGAAGTTTAGTTTAGTTCAGTGTGGTTTAATTTCACTGCTGATAGTCCAAACACTGAAGAGCTAATTCATCGATGAGCAGCTCCACAAGCCCTGAACCATGCAAGCGAGTGGCAACAGTGGAGAGGAACAAAACTTTACAGATTGACGAAAGTGAAGGAAAAAAACCTTGAGAGAAACCAGGCTCAGTTGGCACAACCTTTTCTGCTCTGGCCAAACTTCTCCAGAGTTGCAGTCTAGGTGCGAGAGGCTCGAGAACGCTGGACATCCATCGTGGAGAAGCTGCAGGTGTGAGTAGGTCACCGGTGGGTGTTCAGGCTGGGCCACGGGATCAATGCGAAGACTCGTCTGTCACTGTCACACTAATGTATCATGTTAATTTAAATAAAAATGTTTTTAAAATGTACTAAATATGTATTTATAAAATATTAAATACATGGTATGTTTAAGTTAAAATGACATTAAGCATATTTTATCATACATACTTATTGGAGCATTTAATAATAAAAAATCTAAATTAAAATAATGTTTATGTACGTTTATATCCTGTTATGATAATTTGGATATCAAATACTGAATATCAAGTACATTCTAAAAACAAAACAAAACAAACAAACATTATCCTATCTTTTACAACAGAACCATGGTTAAATATAGTAAAACACTGACATTACAGTACAGGATAGCTCATTTGGCATTACCATGGATATTACATAAGCCTTTACTTTATATGTCAAAATGTGATGTCCTTTTCATTTTACTGGTGGACTGTTCTGGATTTTTGTGTCTTTGTGTGTGAACCTGTGTGAACCTCTGTGCATCACCACACATCTATTACCAGTCCATTCTGACTTTTTGGGGACATTTTATAATTATTATTATAAAATGTTTTGGTCCCCATGAGGAAAACACCTTATAAATAATACAAAATAAAGTATTTTGAATGCTTTCTGTGAGAGTTGTGTTTGAGGGTAAGTTTGAAGAATGAGAATCAATATAATTATTTTTTTTCTACATTATAATAATAATTATGTCTTGGCAAAGTCATCACAAATATAGCTGTACAAGTGTGTCTGTCTGTGTGCAGTAGGGTGGACTTGACCAATAAGCAAGGTAGAGCAGTCGCTTGGGGTCCTGGGAAATTTCCTGGGGCCCTAAGCGGCTGCTTACCTTGCTTATTGATTAAGTAAAAAAATAAATGTAATACATTTTCTATCATATGTTATAAAATCTGTCCATAACCATCCATTCATTCATTTTCCTTTAACATAGTCCCTTTATTCATCAGGGGTCGCCACAGTGAAATGAACCGCTAACTAATCCAGCATATGTTTTACACAGCAGATGCCCTTCCAGCTGCAACCCAGTACTGGGTAACATCCATATACACTCATTCACACACATATACTGTGGACAATTAATTTTATTTAATTTATTAAATTCACCTGTAGCACTGTGAGGGAATCTGGAGCACCCAGAGGAAACATATGTGAACATGCAAACTCCACACAGAAATACCAACTGACCCAGCTGGGGCTCGAACCAGCAACCTTCTTGCTGTGAGGTGACGGTGCTTACCACTGAGCCATCGAGTCACTTATGCATTACCAGTAAGATTTTAATGTTATTACTTCTTTTCAAAACCGGGTGGCCCCCAAGAATAGTGGAATGTTTTTTTCGTACTGCACATGCAAATAATAATAATAATTTGTATAGCACTTTTCCTACATACATGCAACTCAAAGCGCTTCACAAACAACAAACAAGAAAAATGTATAGACAAAAAGCATAATAAACATCAAATATATATTCAAATAAAAACATACATGTACACGCATATATGCATATATCCACGCAATCACACACACAATAGTCCTCACATATGCATGCACACACCGTGCATGCATACATACATACACCTACACAATATACATAAAATGCATACACTTCACAAACTGTTGTATTCATACGCAATTTTAAAAAGGTGCGTCTTAACACGCTTTTTAAAAACATGAATGCTGGGGGATGCTTTTATTTCATTTGGGAGATAATTCCAAAATTTTGGAGCATAGTGACTAAAAGAAGTGCCGCCAGATCGCATCAGGTTTACAGAGTGAAATTCTAAAAGTCCAGCGCTAGAAGAGTGTAGCAAATGGTTTGGATTATATTTTGATAAGCAGTCAGAAATGTAGGAATATTAAATATTAAAATCTAATCACAAATATGGCTTAGTTTGTGAACTTGATTCTTATTTATGAATTTATTGGATTTAATTTTACATTAAGAAGATAAATGTTCCACTTAAAGTATATTTTAGCATGCAGTTTATTTATAAAAAAATCTACAGAGAAAAAAAAAATATCTATAGAGAAAGAGAATGTTTCGAGTTTCATTGCTTAGGCCCTGAAATCACTATATCTGCCTCTGGTACAGTGTCCAATTTTATGTGGTTTACAGGGACACAAAATATTGCATAATCACATGAGTATGACTTAGCTGTACTCTAGGTGTAGGGACACCTAGTGTCCCTTTAATTCAAAATGCTTAAATATCATACTTAACGAGGTCTTTTGACATTCAAAATGCACCACATGTTTCCTGTGAGGGTAGGAGTAGAGGTGGGGTAGGGCTATATGGAGTGAGCCATATAATAAGAAGTTTTCATTCGTTCATTTTCTTTTCAGCATAGTCCCTTTTTTAATCTGGGGACGCCACAGCGGAATGAACCGCCAACTTATCCAGCATATGTTCTATGCAGCGGATGCCCTTCAAGCTGCAATCCATCACTGGGAAACATCCATACACACATACACTATGGCCAATTTAGCTTACCCAATTCACCTATAGTGCATGTTTTTGGACTTGTGGGGGTAACCGGAGCACCCGGAGGAAACCCACACCAACATGGGGAGAACATGCAAACTACAAAAACGCCAACTGACCCAGCCGGGGGTTCAAACCTCTGACCTTATTGCTGTGAGGCGATTGTGCTACCCACTCCGCCACCGTGCTGCCCAAAAAGCAGTTTTTACAGTATAAAATACATTATCCCTATAGGAGTACTTGTAAACCATGTTTACATGAAAATGTGTGTGTATCCTTTTTCTTTATGCTTTAATTGTACTGCCCTTATTTCCCAATTGCTTGTATATCTCACAAGTGTTTGTCACAAGTGGTTTTGTGTCTCCACCAATCTCTCATCAACATGTCACACAGTACTTAACCAACAAAGACTTCACACCACAAAGTGTGCGTGAATCCTCTAGGCAGTGTTTCTCTGTATTACCTTTCTGCATCGTTGCTGTTCAGTTTCTGCCGGCATTTACACGATCTGCAAATCTCTCAATCTCCACCAGCCACCAGCAATGCGGCTCTGATTAATGATGCTCTGAACCAGCACACATTGCAGGCTGTTGCCCTGTTTAACATGCTGTGCGTTTGCCTGTTTACTGTTCTAAAGATGGCTTAGCATTTCTATCTCTGTTTTTTTAATGCTTTCAGGTACGGCAAATGTTGTGGCACAGAAATTTAGCCCGATTCCTGATTCAGTATGTTAGAAATAAATAAATAAATAAATGTTGTGTGTTCAAAATTTCAAGCCTTAGGCAAGAAGAGGCTTGATTTTATGTGCATACATCATTGACATCTATGTAAATGACATGTCTTTGCTGTGCTCTGTTTTGAGAATCCTAAAAAGTCAGAGAGAGAGGGAGAGAGAAGGTTGTCTGAGTCTTGAAAAGGAAAAATCCCACCTGTCTTTTAAAGGAAAGCTTGGATGATACATCTAAAAAGGGTGAGAGGAGAACTAGCTTTGCTTTTAACTCATAGCTATGGAAAATCCTTTGATATGGATATTTTAGAGGAAAAATAATGTTTGACGCATGTCTTATAGTACAAATATATGAAAGAACACCAGTCAATATGCAAGATGAATGTATACACTAACTATGGATAATATATAACTGTAAATCAGTTCCATATACTGTGTAAATTAGCACAGTAAATATGTGATATTATATATTCAGTTAAAGGTGCAGTGTTTAAGATTGACACCCAGTGGTTGAACTAGGTATTGCATGTCAAATTCAAAACTCCCTTTCACCTGCCACTGTATGCAGGTTGCAACATAGGCTCATTTCTGGAGGTGGCAAATTATGTAGCCAGAAGTACATATGGCTGCATTTCGTCTTTAAAATGAATGCTACGGGGTGGTATGACGACGCTCCTGTTCATGCTGTTGGTCAATTGGTGCTTTTTAAGCACTTTACAAGCTGTTTGGACAGATATGTGTGTAAGTATAGTGTATAGCGGAATTATAAATACATATAATAACGAGCCTTGGTCAATCTGGGCTCAAACAAACCTTGTCATCGTCTGGATGAACAGCCACAAAGCCAAAAAGAAGAGCAGATTTACCCTGTGCCCCGAAGTTTTTTACGAGCCAGTCTGAGGCGCGAGCGGTTTTGCTTTCTTGCTAGCACTCGCGTGCGTCTAACATTTTATCTGAAATAACAAACTTCTTGAGCTGATGATAATAACCTGCGCTTGATTATTGACGTGCTTTTGCAACCCGATCCTGTCAGACACTGACAAACGCGATAGTGAAGCGTGAAGAAACAAAGGAGAAGCCGGAAAAAAGGAGCACGTTAGTTTTCAGCAAACACAAACAAAATGCCATGTATAACAAACTTATTATCTTCACCTTTTTATACTAATATGAACTGGGAATGACGGAATTACTCTCTAACAGAGGCCACATGTGCTGCTGAATATTACAGAAACAGATGAGAGGTTTTTACTGACTGTAGGCTATATTTTGTGTTGTTTTGAACCTAAATACAGACAAAATGTCTGCTATATGTAGTTCTTCTGTAGTTGGTAACATATCGGAGACTGTAAAGGGCTGTATGTGTTTATATATGTTCATTTATTTAGTTATTTAATATAATTACAGACGTTACAGTAGGCTGTTTCGCACTGTCATTGATATGCAGTTATAATCAACTCATGTTCATTGAAAAGTTAGTAATAAAAATTTATACAGAAGTATTTATGTGTGTAAAGCGTCTGTTTTGTGAGAAGTGCTTCTCATATGATAGGTAAGAGACTCGTACAGCTTTACTGTAGACATTTCCTCGAGCGAGAATGACGTCGACTGAAACTTTCTGTCGTACACCACGCCCACCAAAAGGGTACCCTTGTTAGGGGAAACGCAAGCCTGATAAAAGTGACCCGTACCAAACCGAACCGTACCGTACCGTACCAGTCAGTGGAAACGAGCCATTAGGCGCTCTCCAGAGATGTAAATAGGGCTACATTTTCAGAATGAGCCTGGATTGGCAGGTTGCCAGATTGACAACACCAACAGGAGTGAGCTTGTCTGACAATCAAGCCTACACTGTAACTACATTCAACAAACGGAATCCTTTCCATGTTTAAGACGATTTTGTAAGACGAAAATTCTGTTTTTCTATTTCTTGCAGATAAACAGCTGCATAAACTATAACCGTGATCACCCCAGGTACTGATTATGCACTTTTTCTTAAATGCTACAGTGTGAGTTGAGTAAAACAGAGCTATTTGAAATTGTTAGAACTTGTGATTCAGTGCAAACCAATTCACTCTTGCTTTCACACACATACACTATGGCTAATTTAGTTTATTCAGTTCAGCTATAGTGCATGTCATTGGGGGAAACCGGAGCCCCCGAAAGAAACCCACACCAACATGGTGAGAACATGCAAACTCTACAGTAATGCCAGCTGACCCAGCCGGGGCTCTAACCAGTGACCTTCTTGCTGTGAGGTGATCGTGCTACCCACTGCTCCACCTTGAACTGCGCCTTGAATCTATCACTCACTGTTTTCACAAGAATGATTCTGACTGAAAATTTATGAACTTTTCTTTAATGACAGTTGCTCAGCATGGAGGAGTAAACAGTAACACTTTACAATAAGGTTCATTAATTAACATTAATGTATTTACTGCCAAAATGAATGGCTGTTCATTGTTAGTTCACATAGATATATACACTAGATTTCACATACGGACCCCGAGAATGCGTCAATAGCACTGCCACATTTGTACAGTGTTTCCAGGACAAGTGTCATTCAACCGCACTAGTCAAGACAGTGTGACAATGTGAAAATACTGGACTTTAGCGCAGTGTATGGGTGTAGTAACGAGAAAACAAAGCACAAAGGCAGAACATTACATGGGTAAGATTTAGTTTTTTATGTTTTTATATGTTATGAACTTTTGTGCAAAACAAGTAGCGTTACTGAGGATAATACAGTCACTTACTGCATTCAGCATAAGGCAAAGTAGCTCCAACTTGCAGTAAATACTAAGCTTATGGTAGTTTTGTAGAATAAAATAAGCAAACAATGTAAATGAAATATGACAACGAGATGCTGCGCTGCTAGAAACTTGTGTTATTGTTGGCTCAGTGAATGAGTCGTTCATAAAGAAGATTCATTCCCAAACGAATCGCTCGCTCCTGCCGTCAGAATGAGAAGCAGGAGAGGTGGTGTGTTTCAGAACACGGATTAGATCAAATTAAACAGGTAGGGTGGATAGTACATTTCCATGCACACAAACACTCGTTCTTTGTCAGAAATGCCCATGCAGTCACTTATCCATAAATATAGAAAAGTGATGGAAAATTATTCAAAAGTAATTTAAAACAATATTTGCATAATGACCAACGGGAAAACTCACGATCATACATATATGCATATTTGTGTATTTCTCTGGCTCTGGATGGCCACAGTCCTTCACTGCAGCTTGGTCTCTGTACGAAAATGGCGGCTCTATTGACGCATTCCTTCCAATAGACAACAACAGGATAGGCGACATCTAATGTAAATATCTATTGTTAGTTCATGCTAGTTTAGTTCTATTAAACAATATTGGCTAATTATTAAAATCAAAAGCTGTATTCGTTATGTTGAAATTAACATTTTATATGCTAACCCAAGGTGGTATTGTGGTGCAGTGGTTGGCACTGTCGCCTCAGAGCAAGAAGATCGCTGGTTCGAGCACCATCTAGGCCAGCTGGCATTTCAGTTATCATGTTCTCCCTGTGATCATGTGG
This sequence comes from Danio aesculapii, assembly GCF_903798145.1. NCBI lineage: Eukaryota > Metazoa > Chordata > Actinopteri > Cypriniformes > Danionidae > Danio > Danio aesculapii. Next base: position 31,887,518 of record NC_079458.1, read on the forward strand.
ATTTCCTCCAGGTGCTCTGGTTTCCCTCACAGTCTAAACACATGTGATATAAGTGAATTGAATAAACTAAATTGACCGTGGTGTATGTGTGTGAATGAATGTGTATGGGTGTTTCCCGGTACTGGGTTGCGGCTAGAAGGGCATCCGCTGCGTAAAATATATGCTGGATAAGTTGGCGGTTCATTCCGCTGTGGCGACCCCTGATGAAGGGACTAAGCCGAAGGAAAATGAATGAATTAATGATAACCCAAATGCTTTAGAAGTGTTTCATGCTTTCTTGTTAAATATATATATATAGATTTTTTTTTTTACGTATTATTCATTATTATTATTCATTATTCAAGTTGCTAATTTATTGGATGTTTTGTTAACACACATTTACATGCATTTTATTATTACTCATTTCAATATTACAGTACATCTTATTAGTAATACTTGTTTGTGCTATTTTACTTGAATAAATATGATTACTAGTTATAAGTGTATGACAATTTTTGATGATGTTAGAACCCTGATGTGTAGAAGTGGGGTTTGAACATAACTTCAATTCACCTTTATTTGTATAGCGCTTATACAATGTAGATTGTGTCAAAGCAGCTTCACATAAAAGGTCACAGTAAATAGGAACAGTGTAGTTAAGTTTGTAGTGTTTAAGTTCAGTTCAGTTTAGCTCAGTTCAGTGTGGTTTAATAATCACTACTGAGAGTCCAAATATTGAAGAGCAAATCCAACGATGCGCAGCTCTACAAATCCTGAACCATGCAAGCCAGTGGCGACAGCGGAGAGGGAAAAAAAACTTCACTAAAGGCGGAAGTGAAGAAAAAAAAACCTTGAGAGAAACCAGGCTCAGTTGGGCACGACCATTTTAATTTCTCCGCTGGCCAAACGTCTTGTGCAGAGCTGCAGTCTCAGTGGCGGAGGCTGGAAGCTGGCCTCAGCGAAGACTCGTCTGTCTCTGGAGCGTCATAGGAAACAGTCTCATGTTCTCCACTCTTCCATGACCATCGCAGTAGTTGTTCAGGATTCGGCCAGGTCCAGGATATGGAAACCTTGGGATCATCTCGTCGTTGGTCTTGGATCGAATCAGTGACTCTGCATAGTCTGAGGGCCTCGGGAAGAGTATCCCCAGGTGGAAATGGAGAATAAAGAAAATAATTAGCGTAGCTGATGTTCACAGTGTATATCAGCAAGATGCATAACCTGTGTGGAAGCCCCCTAAGTGGTGCACTAAGTGTATGCTTTACTGAACAGATAGGTCTTTAATCTAGTTTTGAATTGGGAGAGTGTGTCTGAGCCTCGGACGTTATCAGGAAGGCTATTCCAGAGTTTAGGAGCTATAAATGAGAAGGCTCGACCTCCTTTACTCGACTTTGCTATTCTAGGTACTACCAGAAGTCCTGAGTTTTGAGATCTTAAAGAGCGAGTTGGATTGTAGCGAGACAGAAGATTGGTTAGATAAGCAGGAGCTAGATTATTTAGAGCTTTATATGTAAGAAGCAATATTTTAAATTCAATACGAAACTTAACAGGCAGCCAGTGTAAGGAGGATAAAATTGGGGTGATGTGATCAAATTTTCTAGACCTGGTTAGAACTCTGGCAGCTGCATTTTGTACTAATTGAAGTTTGTTAATAGAGGATGCTGGGCAGCCAGCAAACAGAGCATTACAGTAGTCCAGCCTAGAAGTCATAAAAGCATGGACTAGCTTTTCTGCATCTGAGATGGATAGCATACTTCGTAACTTAGCTATATTTCTCAGATGAAAGAAAGCAGTTTTTGTGACATGGGAAATATGATTTTTAAAAGTTAAATTGCTGTCTAATATGACACCCAGATCTTTTATAGTAGAACTAACGCTAACTTTGTATCCCTCTAATTGTAGATCGAGTTGTGAGATCTGCTGTGTACAGGATTTAGGCCCAATAAGTAATAATTCTGTTTTGTCTGAGTTTAAGAGAAGATAATTGTTGGTCATCCAGTCTTTAACATCTTTAATACACTCAGTTAGCTTGGACCAACTATACAATAACCAAAACAGCTAAGCAGATTTAAGTTCTGGTTCTTTTAACACGAGACAAATCAAGGAACAATAAATACATTTCAATTAAATATTTTCTAATAATAAAAATGAAACACCAATCACTTTGCTTAAGCACATTAAATAATTAGGAATTGTATGCTTATTTTAAACCACTAATGTTATAACCATGATGTGTAGGGCTGGGTGTTTCAACAAAATCAAAATAAAATAAATGAGTAAACAGCTAAACAGATTGAAGTTAAATGACCTTCAGGTTCTTTTATCACGAGACAAATTAAGGAAAAATAAATACATTTGCATTCAATTTTTTTAACGATAAAATAAAATACCAATTACTTTCTATGCTTAAGTACATTAAATAAATGGGACTTATTTTAAACTATTTTAAGTTTTTGACTCCTCTAAAGCATTAAAATGCCATAATATGTTGGCAGATATTTAAAAAACTTGTTAAGTGCAAATCCTTGTTTATCTAAAAAAATCAGCGCTGAAGTGAGTTACACTCAAAGACCAATATTTTTGTTGCTTGTTCAAACTACTTATTTGAAATGAGCTGAATCAACACAAATATTGAATTTTTTTTTGGGACAACTTAATTATTTTATGTTCAATCCACTTAAATTTGTAAAGTTAATTATAATGCATATTGAGCATTAAATTAGCACATTAGAATGATTCCTGAAGACCACATGGCAGTTAAGACCAAGGTAAATTCAGTCTTTTTTGCATAAATTGCATACAATTTCAAAATTTTTTATTTTAAATCATGATAATATTTGTTTTCTGTATTTTAAATCAAAATAAGTGCAGTTTTTGCTAAGCACAGCAGACTTTCAAATGTCTCCAAACTTCTGATATACTGTGTAATATGTGATATTGATTTGCCAGTAAGCTCTTGGCAAATGTTGTGTCATATGGGAACGGGATTGTTCAGCTTTGCTTGCAAACAAACATAAAAGGCATTGACAAATAAACAGTTACAGCGAGACATGTTTTGCAGTTCCTAATTTAACTGTATCCCTTTATGAAAAAAAGCAAAAGAGACACGGTCTGTGAGTGAAACGTGAACATCAGGAAACTGGTTTTATATGAACATTTTACTCCTAAATTGTTCTCCTCTGGGTCTTTTTGCCAGAGCAAACTGCAGCAGAACGGTCGATTATTAGTCATGTCTCTCATCTTTTCCTAATAGTTCGCTGAGTCCCAAACCTCTGTGAACTCTGCAGCAATACAGAAAGGAAAATAAAAAAGCTAAAGATTCTTGTTCTGCTGAACATTTTTCCCTTGATCAGCTGTTTAAGGGCATTTATGTCTATTTCTGCCGTTTTTCTCTCAAACACCACAATCCTTGCTGTGAAATTGTCTTCCCATTAGGGCTGTTTTCGCAGCTTAGAGCTCGTCCTAGATCTGTCCATTTACTTCTCCTTTAAAACAAATAGATGAGTTTAGGAAGTGCTGTTCCTTAAATATACAATACCTCAACACACGGGGTTCGTATGCACAGAACGACTTCTTTTTTCTCTCCATCCATTATGCAAACTGCTTCTTTACCGGCGTCCCTGGCCTTGTATTATACTTTCCCCCACAATTGTTTTGGGTTTGTAAATAATGTAATGCAGCCTTGATGAAGAGGAGTAGCCATGAGCTATGCAATAATAATGAAGTTTGGGAGCCGGCTAATGCAGAACTGAAATAATTCTGTTTGAGGATGAGTGTTAAATATCTACAGCTGTCGAATTACATCTGCAGGGAGTCTGTTTGATAAAAGAATGCCTGTGATTTATTTATTTCACAAACTGTCGGTTGCTCTGAAATGCTCTCGATGCTTGAACTTTGTTTTGAGAAGAAAGGAAACAAGATAATGGGGGGTTTGTAACAATTTTTGCACGTGTTGATGTTACATTACCAGCATTTATCCGAATCATTAAATCTCTCTGGCAAAAACAGAAAGAGAAATTGCTGATGCATTCACTTTTCTTATAAAAATAGAGCTTTGCTGAATATTTGCACTCTCAAAAAAAGGTACAAAACCTGTCAGTGGGGTGGTACCTTTTCTAAAGTTATGTTTTCGTATCTTACAGGTGTGTATTGGTACCTTAAAATACCTAATATTTTACATATTTGGTATTAAAATTAATACTAATATGTATTTAAGGTACAAATGTGAACCTGTTAGGTTGAAAATTGTACTTTTTCAAAAGGAACCACCCCAGTAACAGTTTTTTGTCCACTTGTTTCTTGGTGTGCTCATTAATTTTGGGTTATTAGGCTGTATTATAAATTTTAAAGCGATGCTCTTCTAATTAATAAAAAGACTTCTCTCAACAGCAAAGCATGGACTATGTTGTTTATGTTCAGAATTTGTGTATACATTTTATTGTTTTACTTTTATCCCTAAATTATACATATAGTAAACATAATTTGTTAATTTATTGATTATTTATTGTTTGATGCGGCCAAAATAAATATCAATCTAAAATTCTATATTCTATATAAAATGCTTGACATTAAGCATATCCTATATTCCATTCTTTAACTTATTTATTAATCATATGTTTACTGTTTGTTTTAAGGTGTTCTAAACTGTGGTAAGTAACGAATGTTATTGACTCTTAGTCAAACCAAAGCTGAACTGACGTCTCAGTCTTTAGTCTGACTTTTGATGTTGTTCCTTTGTGTTTTGATTGACAGTGATTATGAGCTGTGAAACTAGAGTCTCTTATGTCACACATGTTTGTATTCCTTCAACTTTGAGCGATAAAACAAGTCCCATATGTTGATTTATTCTAGGTTTTACCATATCTATTAATTTGTGTAGTTTTGATTATTATTATTATTACTTTTGAGTTCAGAATTTTGTTTGTTTTGATATACTTGCATCACAAACCCAACCTGTTGTTACTTTAATAATTTATAGAATATAAAAATAATAATAAATAAATAAAAATAGTAATAATAATAATAACAATAATATGTATTATCATTAAGTGCGATAATTTTAATATATTGTAATTTAAATATTTTTAAGTCACCCTTTTGGGGTTTCTTGAGGGTCGGCATAACATTTGACATATTTATAATTCCATATCTATTTCAGATTGTATTAATTTATTTCATTTTATTAGTTTTATCTGTCACCAAACAGAAGAAGACAGTATTATAGGTAATCTGTTCATTGCTGAAGCGTAAACTAAAACTAGAAACTGGCTAGTTGGCATTTCTGTGTGGATTCTGCATGTTCTCCCCGTGTTTACATGGGATTCTTCCAGGTGCTGTGGTTTCCCCCACAGCCCAAAACATTGGGCCATAGGTGAATTGGATTAACTAAATTGGTCATGGGTGTTTCCCAGTACTGGGTTGCGGCTGAAAGGGAATTCGCTGCATAAAACATATGCTGGAATAGTTGGCGGTTCATTCCGCTGTGGCGACCCCTGATAAATAAGGGACTAAGCTGGAGGAAAATGAATGAATGAAAGAAGTACCATGCTGGGGAGTATAAATGCTTACATGGCTCATCAGACATGCTTTTTACCTATTCTGCTTTACTAATTAGATTTTAAAATCCAAATTATACAATATGTGTGCCTTTGGTATTATGATATGTTAGGATATACAAACACCAGATGTCACCAGATTTTCTTTTTAGGGTTAGTATGGTAAACAGGCACACCAGTAACAGCCTTTGTACCTTTATTTCTGAGAGGGTAACAGTGCGACTGTCACTTCCCCGGCTCGTTCCTGCTGCTCCAATCACCATTCCCCCTCACCATCATGTTCCCTCAGCTCCGATCATCCTTCCTGTCCCCTGCCACCTCTCATCACACCAGAGCACTCTCACCGGAATACTAATTGGACACACCTGCACCAGCAATCACCGTTCCCCATAAAGCCTCTTCGATTCCAGTCATTCAGTGGCTGGAATCGATGTCAGATGGTTCAGCTCACCTTACCTTCTCCCTGACTCGCCTTCTTCTTCTATGGATGTTTCTCTTCTCCTATAGACGTTTCTCCTAAGGAATTTTCTCCTAAACCTGTGGATGCACAAGCTATTATTAAGGGACGTGACTTTATGCTCTATGCTTGAATGAAGATCCTTGTTTTCATTGTGAACAACATCCTATCTGCTCTTCTGCCAGGACTATCACTAGCCTGCTTCTCCTGTTGTTTAATCTACTGTGTGTTTGAATAAATTGATAAAAAAAAGAGAACCATCCCTGTCAACATTGTGTGACCGTGACATGATTCCAGCCCTAAAGATTTACATTTACATTTACATTTAGTCATTTAGCAGACGCTTTTATCCAAAGCGACTTACAAATGAGGACAAGGAAGCAATTTACACAACTGTAAGAGCAGCAGTGAGCAAGTGCTATAGACAAGTTTCAGGTGTGTAAAGTCTAAGAAGCAAAGCATTAGTAAAAAATGTTTTTTTTTTTTCTTGAGAGAGAGAGAAAGAGAGAGGGAGAGAGAGAGAGAGAGAGGGCACAGTTGGTGGTATAGCCAGAGAAGCAGTTGCAGATTAGGAAGGAAAGTGGAGACTAAACAGTTGCGTTTTTAGTCGTTTCTTAAAGACAGCAAGTGACTCTGCTGTTCTGATGTAGTTAGGGAGTTCATTCCACCAACTGGGCAGATTGAATGTGAGAGTTCGGGAAAGTGATTTCTTCCCTCTTTGGGATGGAACAACGAGGCGACGTTCATTCACAGAACGCAAGTTTCTGGAGGGCACATATATCTGCAGAAGTGAGAGCAGATACGAAGGAGCACAGCTAGAGGTCACTTTGTAAGCAAACATCAGAGCTTTGAATTTGATGCGGGCAGCAACTGGCAGCCAGTGCAAACGGGTGAGTAGCGGAGTGACATGTGCTCTTTTGGGTTCATCAAAGACCACTCGTGCTGCTGCGTTCTGAAGCAGCTGAAGAGGTTTGATAGAACTAGCTGGTAGCCCGGCTAGCAGAGAGTTGCAATAGTCCAGTTTGGAGAGGATAAGAGCTTGAACAATGAGTTGAGCTGTATGTTCAGATAGGAAGAGTCGGACCTTTCTGATGTTGTAGAGTGCGAATCTGCAAGATCGAGCAGTTCTAGAAATGTGGTCAGAGAAGTTCAGTTGGTCATCAATCGTTACTCCAAGGCTTTTTACCATTTTGGATGCAGTGATGGTTGCTCCATCCATCTGGATTGAAAAGTTATGGTGAAGAGTCGGGTTGGCAGAAACTTCAAGCATTTCCGTTTTCATGAGGTTAAGCTGGAGATAATGATCTTTCATCCAGTGTGAAATGTCTGACAGGCAGGCTGAAATGCGAGCTGGAACCGAGGGATCATCAGGGTGAAAAGAGAGGTATAGCTGGGTATCATCAGCATAGCAGTGGTAGGAAAAACCATGTTTCTAGATGACTGTTCCTAAAGATGCCGTGTAGATAGAGAAGAGAAGTGGCCCAAGAACAGAGCCCTGAGGTACCCCAGTGTTTAGATCCTGTAGGTTGGACACCTCTTCCCTCCACGACACCCTGAATGACCTGTCCCAGAGGTAGGAACTGAACCATTGAATAACAGTGCCTGCGACGCCCAGTGACTCAAGCGTAGATAGCAGGATCTGGTGGTTTACAGTGTCAAAAGCAGCTGATAAATCCAGCAAGATGAGGACAGATGATTTAGAGTCTGCTTTAGCCAGTCTGAGATCCTCCACGACCGAGAGCAGGGCAGTCTCAGTTGAGTGGCCTTTCTTAAAGCCAGATTGCTTGTTGTCCATGATTCGAAAAATATTCGAAGATAAACAAATGCAGCTATGGAAGTTTCGATCACTCACCGCTAGTAGAGGCTGGAATCAAGTGGCCCTTCTTGCAGCTTACTGGAACAGTTTAAAACCACAAATTTGTAAACGGATGGTAATCTAGGATGACAATGCCAACCTAGAGACTTTCTTTAAAAAAAGCTATCAGTGTACGGAAGAACCAATGCTCACCGACGCCTATCACCTTGAGTCCATGGAACGACTACGATGTATACGGAACCATCTCTGGAGAAAATAATTATCTCAGCCTGCCCAGTCCGCCCACCACGCCTAATTGTGAGTAAAGTAACACTCACTCCATCTGTGTCTCATATACCCCATATGCAAGCTCAGCTAATCGTGAATCCTCATCTCCTCGAACCTCATCGCCCAACATCATATAACTACTGTTCGTAATGAAACTCCATACAAAATCACCACTATTCTGGACTCTCCATCAGGCGTTGGGAAAATCTCTAGGCACACAAAAGAAGTAATTATCTGTTCTCTCTATCATAATCGTGAGAAACTAATTCTACTCATTCTTCCCCTAGCTAATGTGGCCATCATACTGGGCAGGCTGTGGCTCGCTGAACACCAATCTGAAGTCAACTGGAGTACCGGTAAGCTTAAAGGATGGAGCTCTGGAAGCACCATAAATGGTCACATTGTTACCCTGCTGTTCACTCACCGCATAGCACCTCCCTGCCAGTTCACTCCACATCAGTTAAAGAGCCATCCTCCTCTTCCAACACCTCCATTCCTACCATTTACACTCCATTTCTCAATGTTTTCAGCAAGGAACGAGTCACATAGTTACCCCCACACCGGTCCTGTAGTATTGATCTGCTGCTTAACGCCAAACTATCACATGGACGGATTTAGCCCTTGTCCTGTCCTGAGCATGAGGCGATGGAGGCATACATCGAAGCTCTCAGTCAAGGGTTCATCAGATCATCCATTTCCCCAGCCGCTCCATCTTCTTCTTTGTGGCTAAGAAGGACGGAGGACTCAGGCCCTCCATTGATACTGTGTCCTGAATGCAGCCACGGTTAAATTCACCTACCCTGGGAGACAGCATTCATCACTCCCTCCGGGCACTATGAATACTAGGCAATGCCCTATGGCTTAGCTAACAGTCCCTCTATATTCCAAAGCTTCATGAACTAGATTTTCAGAGACTTCCTCCATCACTTTGCTATTGTTTACTTGGATGACATCCTGATTTATTCCTGTAATCTGGCTGAACATCAAACCCATGTCCAAAAAGTTCTCCAACGCCTCAGAGAGAATCACCTTTATTTAAAATCTGAGAAATGTGAGTTTCATCAATCCTTGATCTCATTCCTCGGTACGTGATTTCCGCAAAGGGGGTCAGCATGGAAGGAGGCAAAGTCACAGTGAGAAGAACCTAAAACGCTGATGGAGTTACAGAGGTTTCTTGGATTCGCCAACTTCTATCGAAGGTTCATTAAGAATTCTAGTATCCTCTCTGCCCCCTTAACCTCACTCCTGAAAGGCGGACGACGTTTACACACTTGAAGCACGTCAAGCCTTTCACCATCTTAAGGAAAGGTTTTCCACTGCACCTGTCCTCCGTCATCTGGACCCAACACTCCCCTTCATCGTGGAAGTCGACACGGCTGACGCCGGAGTTGGTGCCATCCTCTCCCACTGGTCTGAACCCCAAACCCTCCATCTATGTGTGTACAATTCCAGGAAGCTGTCACCTGCGGAACAAAAATTATGGTATCGGGAACCGCGAGCTACTAGCCATCAAGCTGGCACTGGAAGAATGGCGTCACTGCTTGGAAGGAGCACAATTCCCATTCATGGTCATTACTGATCACAAGAACCTCCAGTGTCTCAGCGATGCTGAACGCTCGCTGGTCCCTATTCTTCGCCTGGTTCCACTTCAATATAACTTACCAACCGGGTCACAAGAAAGTAAAGGCCAATGCCCTTTTTCGCACATACTCGCCAGAACCTTCTTCAGAGGTCATCTTACACTCTTACACTCTTCATCTTACACTCCACCGTCTTCCTTGCTCCCATCCTGTGGCAGTTGGATGATGAAATCCGAGCTGCCACCACTGAAGAACCAGCACCCCCTGAACTTCCACCTGGTCGTTTATACATCGTTGTTCCGCTCCGGGATAATGCGCACATCTCCCTCGGCTCAGGACATCCAGGTAGGAGGCGAATCCTCTCGCTCCTCCGTCAGAGATAATGGTGGCCCAATATGAGCAGGGACGTCACCCAGTACTTCCAGTCGTACTCCTCGTCGTCTGCCTGAAGGAAAACTGGAGCCGCTACCCATTCCCACCCGACCCTGGACGCACTTAGGAGTGGACTTCGCAACTGACTTGCCTCCATCACAAGGGTATAACACCATGTTGTTGTAGATCACTTTTCAAAGTCCTGCAAACTAATCCCTTTGAAAGGTCTCCCTACAAATCTAGAAACGGCTGAAGCCCTCTTTCATCACATGTTTCGGAATTATGGACTCCCCGAGGACCGGGGTCCTCAATTCATCTCCAGGGTCTGGCGGGCATTCTTCTGACTTCTGGGCACAACTATCAGTCTCTCCTCTGGCTACCACCCGCAGACAAATTCAAGAAATTTTCCGCTATCTCCAGACACCTGGAGCCAGTATCTAACGTGGGCTGAGTATGCGCAGAATTCACAATCCTCCACCGGTTTAATACCCTTTCAATGTGTTCTAGGATACCAAATGTCCCGCTTACCATGGTCCAGCAAGACCTCTGAAGTTCCAGTGGTAGACCACTGGTTCTGAGAGAGTTGGAAGGGTGTGGGACTCCGCTCATGTCCACGTGCAGCGGGCAGTACGAAGGTGGAGTCACCCATGGAGGGGGGAAACTGTCACATCCCCAGCTTGTTCCTGCTGCTCCAATCTCCAACCCCCCTCACCATGTTCCCTCAGCTCCAATCATCGTTCCCAGTCACCTGCCACTTCACTACACCAGAGCACTCTCACCTGAATACTAATTGGACACACCTGCACCAGCAATCAACTTTCCACATAAAGCCTTCTCGATTCCAGTCCTTCAGTGGCTGGAATCGATGTCAGATGGTTCACCTTAGCTTCTCCCTGACTCGCCTTCCGTGGATGTTTCCCCTCTCCTATTGACGTTACTCCTAAGGGCGTTTCTCCTAAACCTGTGGATGCACAAGCTATTATTAAGGGAAGTGACTTTATACTCTATGCTTGAATAAAGATTCTTGTTTACATTGTGAACAACATTCCATCTGCTCATCTGCCAAGACTATCACTAGCCTGCTTCTCCTGTTGTTCAATCCACTGTGTGTATGAATAAATTAATGAAAAGAGATAACCATCCCTGTCTTCATTGTGTGACAGTGACTTCAGACAATCTGATTAACTACAAGACTGTCTCATTTAATTAATTCATCCATTCATTCTTTGCCTCCTTCCTGTGATATTTCTATTTTATCAGCAAAAATTAAAGTTGTAGAAAGTAAGGATTAAATGCTTAGATGTCAAGTCAGACATAATTGCTCTTTTCTGCTTGACAAACTTAATTTTACAAAGCAAATTAAGCAGTAGGTTCATCTGTGGCATGATGATGACATCAAACATCATGTATATTCTTGCACGACATCATGTATAGTAAACTATCATGCATATACACTCTCAGAAATAAAGGTGTGCGAGCTGTCACTAGGGTGGTACCTTTTCAAAAGGTACACATTTGTACCAGAAGGGTCCATATTGGTACCTCCAAAAGTATATATTAGTACCCAAACAATTTTAAGAGGACCACTTTTGTATGTTTTGGGTCCTAATATGTACTCTTGAGGTATTAATATGAACATTTTAGGTACAAAATTGTACTTTTCACAAAGTTTTTATCACCCCAGTGACAGGTCGCGTACCTTTATTTCTGAGAGTGTACACTGTAAACAAAGTTGGGCTCCACACAATCGATTTGTATTGGGACAACATGAAGGGATTAATTTAACTTATTAGTTTTTACAACTTTAAGTGGATTTTACAAATTTAAGTGGACCCCCACAGCATGATTCTGCCACCACCATGTTTCACTGTTGGGACTGTATTGAACAGGTGATGAGCAGTGCTTGGTTTTCTCCACACATACCGCTTAGAATTCTCTGGTCATCAGACCAGAGAATGTGATTTCTCACTATCTTGGAGTCCTTCAGGTGTTTTTGACAAAATCCATGTGGGCTTTCATGTGTCGGGCGACTCTGTCATAAAGCCCTCACTGGTGCAGTACTGCAGTAATGGTTGACTTTCTACAACTTTCTCCCATCTCCTGACTGCATCTTTGGAGCTCAGCCACAGTGATTTCTGCATTCTTTTTTACCCAGACTCATTCTTAAAATGTACCCCTATGTACATTTCTGGCAAGCATCACATACATCCCAGGAGCTATTTTTTTTTTTGCAGTTTGCAGTTTGTTTTCACGAATCCACCAGAGGTTGCTGTGTACGCTTTTTGATATCTCAAATTTTTCTTGCAAGTGCCCTTCACACCTGCTCTTCTCATGTAAATCCACCAGAGGCTGTTGTCGACTGACTGACTGACTGACCGACTGACAGATCGCCCCACCAACCCAGCAGTAATTGAAAAGCAATCCAGAAAAACCCTTATAGCAGCTTGAGTTTTTATATATATGGCTTCATTGAAATGGCTTGGATCGCCGGCGTCTTGAGAGTTTAGGGGAGTTGGTGGATGTTGAACGAGTTTTGGACTGTGATCTTGCTAGAGAATTGGATTGAAGACACAGCGGATGCGTTGTGTGAGGCAGTTTGAAGTGGAAGGTTTGATGTTGTTAAAGTTGTTGTTGAAATTGTTGCTGGAGTTATGGAGTTGGAGTTATAGTTGTTGTTTTTGAAGTAGTTGTTGCAGTAGCAGTAGTTGGCTGATACGCAGCGGAGCGGTCTTTAAAACGAAGATAGCTCTTATATGGAACTTAGGGTATTTATAGTGGCTTAGGAATCATCTGATTGGTGAATCATAAATTGAATAATGCTGGACTGGCCATGAGCAATCATAAGCGCTTGATCCTCTCGAAAGTAGTTTATAAATAAACTTCACATAGGGCTACATTTTCAGAATGAGCCGATGTTTTCTTTACCATCTCTTACCAAGGCTCTACTCCCCTGATAGCTCAGTTTGATCAGACGGCCAACTCTAGGAAGGGTTCTGGTCATCCCAAACATCTTCCATTTTAAAATTATGAAGGCCACTGTGCTCTTAGGAACCTTTAGTGCAGCAGAATTTTTTGTAACCTTGGCCAGATTTGTGCCTTGCCACCCCTCTGTCTCTTCAGGCAGTTCCTTTGACCTCATGATTCACATTTGCTCTAACATGCATTGTGAGCTGTAAGGTCTTATATAGACACGTGGGTGGCTTTCCTAATCACGTCCAATCATTATAATCAAACACAGCTGGACTCAAATGAGGGTGTAGAACCATCTCAAGGATGATCAGAAGAAATGGACAGCATCTGGGTTAAATATATGTGTGTCACAGCAAAGGATCTGAATACTTAGGACCATGTGATATTTCAGTTTTTCTGTTTTAATAAATCTGCAAATATGTCAACAATTCTGTGTTTTTCTGTCAAAATGGGGTGCTGTTTGTACATTAATGAGAAAAAAAAAAACTTAAACAATTTTAGGAAATGGCTGCAATATAACAAAGAGTGAAAAATTAAAGGGGGTCTGAATACTTTCTGTACCGACTCCATGTTGATAAGTATGCAAACATCAGATGTTATATAACTTTGCAATGCTTCTACTATTATTACTACTACTACTACTAAGGACTAATAATAATAATAATAATAATAATAATAATAATAATAATAATAATAATAATAATAATAATAATAATAATAATAATAATAATAACTGGTTTCCTTTATATGCATATACAATTAAATAATAAGCAACATTTTTTGGAGGTACATGCATAAATCATTATTCGGAGAATTTGCATTCTGTCTAACTACTCGCCTGTCATATTTTTTTAGGCTTCTTCATTTGTGTATTTCTTTTTTTTTTCTTTTTTTTTTTTGCAGCAGCAGATAAGAGCCAAGCTGTATGGAGAAAGGAAAGAGTGAATGCTTAGACTTCCTGTCAGACATACTTTTTCTTTTCTGCTTGACAAACTTGATTTTACAATGCAAAATATGCAATATGTGCAGCATTTGGATCCATGAATCACCACGGAGGAGAACTGTCATCTCGCGCCACGAGCGCCCGCAACCGCTCCGCAGAAGAGACAGAGAGAGAAATAGATGCAAAGAAAAATAGAAAAGGAAAAGGAGAGAGAATGGAAATCTGGAGCAGGCGTAGGTGGTGTTTAAAGGAATAAATAATTCAGCATCGAGCTGATAGATGGTGTATTTCTACAGTTACAGTGAAAAGGTAGCAAAATAAAAAACAAACAGTGATTTTCACAGAAGAACTAATATTATCGGCTTTTAGAAATCAAGTTTCAAGAAGCAAAATGTCCAGAACTCTATACTTTAAATCGTCTGGAGCTGAGACTTTGAAGAATGATGTGAAAAGGGTGGACTGCAAAAAGTGCTTTTGAACAAATTATGAAAATTGATTTCAGTCTTTGTATGTTTTTTATGTTCAATCATTTTCTAAGCAGCACTTTCTTTTCATTCCAGAGTTACATTCTTCTCACTAAGTGCTGCAGGATAATGTTCATTTCCACTTAGTGGCTTTGGCAGGTCAGAAAGCATTGATACCAATGGAGGGAGCATTGAAGTATTGTGCTCATGTCATATGGATGTGTTCAATGGCTGATTACATTACAGGCCACTGTGAAGGGCTAATCTTACATTGTACTTTGCCTGGTGCACTTTATTAACAATGCAACATTTGTTCATAAAGTACATCGCCTGCTGCCATTTGGCTTCACTTAATTTAAAAAAAGCAGTTATAGCTAAAATAAAAGAGAGAGGTCAAAATTATATATTCAGCTAAATTTAGGTTTTTATATTAATTAGGTAAATTTGAGTAATTACATAAGATATTGGACAACAGTGGTTTGTTCTATAGCCGGTCGAAACTTCTAAGGGGTTTAATAATATTGACTTTTAAAAAATGTTAAAAAAAAAATAAAATAAAAACTGCTTTTATTCCAGCCAAACTAAAAGAAATTAGACTTTCTTCAGAAGAAAAAAAATATTATGTGAAATAATGTAATTTAGTTGCACTTCAAGGAACTTAATCTGAAAAATATCTGAAAAAGAATACAAAGTTCACAGGAGGGCTAAAACTGTGCACTGGATGTATTTAAAATCCAAATTGATCAGAAGGAAATCAAGGAAGTGAGTGAAATTAAATACCTAGGTATCATTATAGACTCAAAGCTTAAGTTTGATGCTCATATTAAGAAAACGTCTAAGACTATTAAGACAAATTTAAATTGCTTTCATATGCTAAGACCATATATATCTCTTAAAGCAGCACATATATTTGTGCATGCTATGATATTATCTCATATGTTGTATTGTGCAATAATCTGGGGTCAAGCTACTCAGTCAGTTGTTAAGCCTGTAATGTCACTTTACAAACAAACTTTAAAAGTAATAGATCAGAAACCAATAAGATGGCATCATTGTTAAATTCTTAAAAATATATAACTTGTGAAGTTTTAATGTTTTTTTTTTTTTTTCTTTTTTAAAACCATGTTAAAGTGGTTAATCATAATAGTCTGTGAGTTGATACATAAATTCAGCAGTGATGGGGCAAAGACTAAAGAAGCAGTAAGTGGGAATTGTAGAATCTGTGGATGCAGAACCACTATGGGTCAGTCATGCTTTTAAGTGAAATGTTCACATCTATGGAATGCCATGCATGTTGATTTAAAATTACAATCAGAACTCCCAGTTTTTTTTTCTGTAAAGCTGAAAGAATGGTTGAAATCTTTACAGCAATGTGAACCTTAAGTATTATTCTTTCAGGTTGGTCAGGTTTACACTTTGTCTTTAGTATGCAGATTGACTTACATTTTATGTTTGTGGCTCTGCATATACTGTACATGTTTCAAGAGTTCACACTCAGCTGATGATTGATTATAAAGCTTGTTTGGCATGCTGTCCCAAGAGAGAGCCCTGGGCTCATAAGATCCTCCAGCCCGGGGCTCCCTCCCGTTTGCAAGGCGAAAGGGGAGTTTGAGCTCAGTTAGATCTCGAGAACTCCCCTACTGTAGTAGCCAATGAATAGATAGTGATTATTCTTCAGACATAACTATTTACTAAGAGCATGTCTATGGTGCCGATTTGGATTAGTCAATTAACTTCAGTTGTAAACTGCTTGGTAAGGACTAGAACCAGTGACGTTCTTGCTGTGAGGCAACAGTGCTAACCACTGGGCCATTGTGCCACCCATCTAGGAAAGGAGGAGTAGGTGTGAAAGGGGGGATTCTTCAAAACAAAGATGGCTGTTATATGGAACTTAGGGTTTGGCTTAGTTATCGTCTGATTGGTGAACCATAAATTGAATAATGCTGTACCAGCCGCAAGCAATCATAAGCACGTGATCCTCTCGAAATTAGTTTATAAATAAACCCCGCTTGTTGTATTGTGTTTTTTTTTCTTGTTTATTTTTAAAATTTATAATGTAAATCCTAACCAGGGATGAGGACTGCAAATTAGCTTTATGCTATATGTCTTATGTATGCAACATTGGTTGTCTTTGTATAGCAATGTCAAGAGTATTGTCCCTGTTAAATAAATAAGCAAATAAATAAATACATATTAATAATAATAATAATAATTTTGCCCTCAACTTTATACATATGAGTCCTGTGGTCAATTTACTAATGACATACAAGATAATGACCAAAGCAATCTACCCATGTGCAGGGAAAAAATATAAAAAATAAAATAAAATGTGGAAGTCCTCACCACAGCTAAATATTCTGGGCTGTTTTAATCAAGTTTTAGGGCAAATATTAAAAAATGCATCCATTTGTAACAGTCCATCTATTAGTCCAATGACGGAACTAACAGTATGGGTGAAGGTTAAATGCATGTAAGCCATTTTAGCACACGTGAAAAGAAATATTTCTATTTGTTAACATTTATTTTAAGTTGTTTCCCACTCCGAATTTTAATCTGACTCCAATTTATAATAATTTAAATTTAGATCCGATCACCTTATAGGTTTTGAGTTGGTGTAATTTAGATCGATTAGCCTAATACATTTTCAGTTAATGGTTCATCGTTTACAAGAAGTCACTTAGAGTCAGTTTGCTGGCCAGTTAAATCTGCTCACGGACACATCCGCGCCAGTTCTGGTTCTTAGATAGAGGATATAACTGTAAACTAATTTCCTTTAAGTAATATTAGGCTGCCTCATGCATGCTCATTCGTAAAAAAAAGTTTGATTTAGCCACTAGATTATATCATACTAAGTCAGTGATTATCAGAAATCAACAGGTCTCTAATGCTGTGCCTTTGCTTCATCCATTGAGCCTGAATGTATGACTAATCCTGGTCATATGCTGATTTAAGAAATTGTGAGCCAATTCAGAAATGTACAACATCAATTACCCAAAGATTCATTTAACAGTTAGAGATTAATACCTAACCATGTAGAAGTAAGTTGCAGCATATAAGCCTTGATGGAGAGCTCAGAGACTCACACACTGCAATGGGGTATCCTGGTTACAGGATCCCACAGGCACTTTTGCACCTTTCCCTTAAATACTCAGATCACAACAAATCATCATAAATTCAAGACAATAAAAGCTTCACAAAGACCATTGTCTGGTCATGAGTTGATGTGAAGACCATTTTCCCTGGAGTGGAGTATCTGGCAAAGATCTTATCAAAACCGAAACCCAGATCAACATGATCATAACAGGACTTATGAAGATTACAGTGAAATTGAGACCACTTTACCAATCACACAGAGACATCTAAAATGATACCAAACATGAATATAGAGCCACAAGATACACCATATCAAAAACTTAAACATTCTGTGTGGAATGTGTGTGATCTGCTCTGGTGGAGAAAGTAAAGTCGAGGGCATAAATCTTTTGTTTTGTCTCATAACAAAAGAATGGGCACACTAATAATCTTTCTTTATTCACAGGTAACTTACATAAACAGGCTATCAAGACATCAGGCACAAACTCAGGTGAGCTGAAGTTCATTGTTCTTACCACATAATAACTTACTCTCTTTTTTCTTTCCTTGTTTGAGATCTCTGAGATCAGACAGACAGTGAATTTACTGGGTTAGGACATGTCAGTGGATTATATCAGTGCTATATCACTGCAATACTTAGCGTTTTGATTTGTATGATATCATTGGTACAATACCATTTGCTCATCCCCCAATGAGGGCGTGGTTTAGGGGTGGGGTTTGGAGCCACGCCTCCTTTTAAAATTCATACAAATTCGTATGACTAAAGTTGTATGAATTAAACGACAGCCACTACACTGACAAAATGTAAAATAGTTACATTTCATGATTATAAAGTGTTTTATAGCCATTGATAAACAACTGGTGAACGGTTAATGTGACAATTTTCAATTTCATAAGGTTCCTTTTACAGCATCGATATTGTAATTTAATAAAAAATAATCAGTTAAATAGACTTCAGCATTCATTTAGTTCTTCAAGTGTAAAACAAGATAAAAGACGCAAGTGCTAAAATTAAAAAGTGCCTGTGCATATACTCCATTGAAAGTTAAAGTGGTAATCAGTAAGGGCAGTGTATACAGCAACAAGGCTAAATAATAGAGTGAATGGTGTCTGTATTTATAGTGCTGCCCATGAGGTAATTGCTGCCAGGTGTGCTGGTTGGGGAAGCAAATGAGATTGACTGTTAGGCTGTCAATGTTAACGCATGCAATTGTTCTAAAATTAGTAACATGTTTTTATTTCTTTAAAGCTGCGGTCAGACTGGACTTTTCTCCGCAAAGACTTCTATTTATATGCTTGCGAATGCGTCAGACCGGAAACGCAAGGTAATGCGTTAAGTTTCGCAGATCGCTGCATTGGAAAGTTCAAGCTTGGTGAACTTGACCTGCGAAATTGCATCACTTGACTGCCTGAGACCAATCGAGGATCAAAATATAACCTCTCTGTACAGGAATTTAAAATATGGAGCAATCGCTCGCTTTTTCTAATATCTAACCATCTTGTTTAATCCTGCCTCTTTTCGCAGCGCCGTACGACAGAATTTTGCAAGCTCAAACTCTTGTGTGAACGCAGCTTAATGCAAACTAAGGAGGTCTGACAAGGTTGACCCCAACCTTGTCATCAGTACCAGTAATATGATGGCTATTGTGCTGATTGGCAAGTTTTGTTCTAAAAAGCCACCAGATGAAAGTTTGGATAACACAACTTTGCTGAATAACAAAAGTGTCAATATACAAAATGTTTTTGCATTTTTTTGCATTACATTTCAGCAATGTTATTCAGCAATATTTAAACTGTAAAGTAATGTACATTTAGTTGTCATTCATTAAGGATTTACAAAGCATAAATAGTCCTCACTAGGTGAGCTCTCTAGGAATTTGTATTAATTAAACATTTCTTAACATACATTTAACATGCTATTAACATATGCATGAAAAATAAAATTATAAATGTTCATTTTAATATATTTTTTAAAAATATTGTGAATAATAAATATAGTAATAATAATTTACAATTTCAATATTTTCTTAAATAATTTGAGTAATAATTTCGGAAACTAAGTTAACTGCGTACAAATGTATATTAATGTAGAGCTGCTTTAATGATGAACTATTTAATAATGCTTAAAAATTATTATAAAGTGTTACCTATATTATTCAGAAAGGAAATATAACAGACAAAAATAATTAGAAATTATTATAAATAAATAATGTATTATAATACATTTAAATAACAAAAATTACTGTTGTCATTGTTGTCAGCAGTTGATTTGATCTGTAAACTAATCTGTAATGTATTGAAACCTGAAACTGAAATATACCAAATCAAACTGAAAAGACTGAATTTCATGTGCAAAGATTTTCCAAACAAAATCTAAACATCACAGCGTCTTAATGCTTTATAAACTGTGTCTCCAATCCTAAAGTACGTGGGGCTCACATATATTGTGCACCATGGGGAAAAGGTATTGAAATTGCATTTAAACAGAAGTGAAGGGTTGTTTATTGGTTACCCCTGTGCAGATGGAGCTGGAGTGTATGTGTGTTTTATTGCATGCTGGAAACATTAGAAGCTAATGCGATTGTATCAGGAACTTTGCTGACTGTTTTAACCAAGAAGGTCTACCTGAAGAAAGCAAGCTGGGAGCATTCTCATTCATCTCAATGACAGTTGTGGCTAATCATTCTGAAGGCTCATGAAAAATGACATTATGACAGTTTTGATTGGCTGATGGTGTGATATGAACATGAAGGTGAACATACTGAACCCTTCACTAGCAACTACCTTGTCTATTTTATCGTACATTCAGTTGTATATATTTTTCCTGATGGCGTAGTTCTATAGAAGCCTATTAAGGTGCCATTAAAAAGTAAAAATTATGACTAATGCAGCATGAAGATAAAAGTTATGACTTATAAAGTCAAAATTATGGCACAGGTATGTCATAATTTTGAGATGAAAATCAACGTTATGTTTTTTTAAGTTGACATTTTGACATACCAAGTAAAACATTATTTCGACTTCATGATTTGTCTTAACTTTGATTTATGGCATATTATTTCACCTTTTAATCTCATAAATATGACATTTAAAGTCTCAATTTAGACTTTATAAGTAGTCATTTTGACTTTGTATGTTTAAATGGACTTTTCATTATATATAATTTGCTTAATTTTAATTCTGACTTTGTAAGTCATGATTTTGACTTCTTTTCATGTCTTAAGAGTCAATTTTGACTTTAAGTCATATTTTTGACTGTTCGATTGATATTTATGACTTACCAATTATAATGTTGACTTAATGTAGACTTTAAAACCAATTTTAAATTATTGACGAAAGTATGACTACATTATCTCATTTAGCTTTGTTTGGAAAATTCTTACACTTGAAATTCAGTCATTTCAGTTTGCTTCTGTGTATTTCAGTGAAACATGTGGTAACACTTTATTTTGATGGTCCATTTGAGTGTTAGTAGACTGTCTGCTTAATATCTGTTGATACTGCTCCTTCAACAGACATTTAACTGACTATAGGAAACTTTGCAAGTACATGTCAACTTACATTATCTCTAATCCCAACCCTAACGTCAACCTAACAGTCTACTTATAATCTAATGAGAATTAGTTGGTATGTAGATGCAATGTAACTTAATTCAACAAACGGACCATCAAAATGAAGTGTGACCCTAGTAAATTTTAGACTTAACTATGAACAATTTTATTTTCTATATTTCATAATTATGCCTTAAACGTCTAATGATTTCATACTTCATTGATTTTTTATGCTTGTGCAAGTACATTTGTTTGCCATAGATCATTTGTGAATGAATATAGGATTACATAATCAATAAAAGAATCAATAATTCAAATATTTAAAAAGTCACAGTGAGTACGTTTACATGGACACCAATAATTTTAATGTGATTACGACAATACTCTGATTAAGAATCTACCATGTAAACAGCGATTTCTGATTAATTTAATCCAATTAAGGTCATAATCTAACTAAAGAGTAATCAAATTAACACCTGTGGAGTATACCTATTTTATTCGCATTATTGAAGTGCAGTACAGACATGTAAACACCTTAATCAAACTACCGTCTTGATCTTCCAGCAGTTCATTGTAGCATTCAATGTACATTCAATAGTAGCATGCACGGGGGCATGCATGAAATGTTCCTGAATGAAAGTGAAAGTGCCAAACTGCAGTTAAAGTCAACAAATTAAGAATGAAACACCCAAAATGACATGAAACTCAGATTCATTACATGAAACTGCAGATAGAGCGGTGATGCAATGACGTTAATCGAATTATGTGCTATAACATGTAAAACGGATCATGAAAGGAACATTCAAAAAGTAACTCATGTAAACATCTTAATCATATTATTGTCTTAATTAGATTAAGGCAAAATATTCGATTACTGATGTCCATGTGAACGTAGTCAATGTTTAAAATGTAAAAACTGATTACGAACAATTTTGCTGAACGATCATGTAATCCAAATTTTTTTTTATAAAAAAAAAAAAAAAAAAAAGATACCCAGCCACCTCTATGTAAACTCTGACCACCCATGTGGCCACCTCAATATGATCTTGCTGTTGATATTATTCATTTAAATGTACTTACGTAAAATTAATACGTAAATTAAATGCAGCCACTAAATTATTGTGGATTGATTGGCACCATCGTCACTGCCCCTCCCCCTCCCAGGTCATCGTTGATAGCACGCAGCCACCTTCAACAGACAGCAATGGCATTTTTTTTTAAGAAACAACAACGAGTATGTATGTCATATATTTATTCACTTAAATCTTCACTCAAGTAATTTCTGTTAACCTTTTTTGGTAAATACTAAACGTGTACTACTAACTAAATACTAACATTACTTACCAGGGCTCAGAATTAGATCATTTTGGTTTGCATTGCCATTGTTTAATGTTTTTCGCTTTTCTACAGAACGTGCGCTTTTGCTGATTACAACACATTATATGCATGCTGTTATACATCGGCAATTTTACTATAATTCCCTTTGTATGTGAAAAATAACATGTTTTTAAACTAAATATTGATTTTTAATTGGTTTGCACATGAACTTGCTGAATTATTTCAAGGTATAAATTGCAATGTATAAAGAGTAATTAATGAAATTAATCAAAACCACATTATTTCATTTACCAGAAACAAAAATATAACATTAGACTGAATTAATTTTTTGTGCCACCCCAAGATTTGATGTGGCCTCATCTGGCCACCTCTTAGAACATTTTCTGGGGCGCCACTGTACCCAGCACTGCTGACATGTTAGGGTACATGTTGCTTTTTTACCAGGACGACTGTATTCTTTGATGTGACCCATTGTGAATCATTTAGTATGAATTCTCACACATTCCCTTAGGATTACAAGATTTCAAACATGCTCTGCTCTAAAAACCTGACCCACTGACTCTGCTAAAAAGCTAGATTAATTTATTATATATAACTACCCAAACTACTTTCATAACCAAGCCCTGCAGGAACACAGCAAGGGCAAAAGCTCATGAATGAATAAATAAATAAATAAATGAATAAATAAATACAAGTCCAAATAAAGAACTAGCAAAACAAAAGTAAACAGTTCCCCCAAATGCAGCCCAACTTTTGCTTAAAAATTCTCTCTCCGCGCTGGTATTACGGTTTCTTGTTCACTTGAGCTGGTGTCAGAAACCCGTCTTGCCTCCCCTTTGTTAATCTGCAGTAAACAACACTGTGTCTGGGGAGTTTGCATTGCGTGGGGACATATTTTTACTCCCAAAAAAAGTAAAAGAAAGAGAAAGAAAGCAGGGGGAAAGAGCGAGGGAGAGCATGATTAAATATGATGCCTCTCACACTCTACAGTGTGCACAATGATAAAAGCTGTTATGACATCCTGTTGACAGGTTAAACCCGCAAATCCAGTTAATTGACGTTGCCTCAGATTCATGTTGCCGTATCAGAGGTTTTGCGAGTTTCATATCGTTAGCGTGTGAGTATCTTATTCCCCGGAGTGAGGTCTTGCATATAGCGATGTTGCTAGCAAAACCGAAGTAATCACTCAGACTCTGCGTAATTCATTTGTTCACGTTGTTACGTTGTATTATTAGGCTACACGCTTTCCTTTTCACTTCAGACGTGGTTGCATCACTGGGAAATATACCTGTAGATGCTGAGATGTGTGGGTTTTAGGCTCTAGCATATTTGTTGTACAAAGGAAACGTCATACAGTTGTTCATTCCATTAAATGTTTCTAAGAAAATCAAACCGGAAGTGCTGCGGTGGCGTAGTGGGTAGCACTGTCACCTCACAGCAAGAAGGTTGCTGATTCCAGCCTCGGCTGGGTCAGTTGGCATTTCTATGTGGAGTTTGCATGTTCTCCACATGTCCATGTGGGTTTCTTCTGGGTGCTCCGGTTTCCCCCACAGGTCCAAACACATGCGGTGTAGGTGATTTAGGTAAGCTAAATTGTCCGCAGTGTATGTGTGAATGAGAGGGTATGGGTGTTTCACAGTCATGGGTTGCAGCTGGAAGGTCATCCGCTGCGTAAAACATATGCTAAGCCGAGCTAAAAGCCAAAAAGAAAATGAATGAATGAGAATCAAACCCAGACATAATGAAAAAAAATCATATCAACATACCAACAATATGGTTTACTGCAGTTTTTATCTGAAATGAACACTAGAGGCTGCAAAATCATGTTTATTCTTTTTTATGCAAATTATGATTTGGGCAGATTATGAATATGGGCAGATTATCAATTAATGATGAATCACTCATGTTGTGTTTACACGACAATGTGTTTAATCCTTTGCATTTTTACAAGCTTGTACAGATAACAACAATGACCTCCATTCACATGGATCTACGAAATTACCAAGTATATATCGCTGTAGCCCAGAGACCTCCAAGTGGGAGGGACTTATGCAACAGTTAGTTTGGATTAAGAATAGAATGGTTACAGCTGCGGCTACTGAGCACATTCACACCAATAAAACATTATTTTTGAAACTGTACAAAAACAAAATACGTTTTTTTTTCTGATGGTGTGAAAGGAAGGGTTGGGGTAGGTGAAGACATTAATAAAACACAATACTGTAAGGGGTAGGTTTAGGGTTGGAGTAGGTGTAGACCAGAAGTCACCAACCCTGGTCCTGGAAAGCTACCTTCCAGCAGAATTCAGCTCCAACCCTGACCAAACACACCTGAACCAATTAATTAATTAAGGAGCTGAAGCAGTACTTACACTAATTACAGACAGGTGAGTTGCAACTGAAATCTGCAGCATTGTAGCTCTCCAGCAACAGGGTTGGTGACCCCTAATGTAGACGTTAATAAAACAATAGGTTACTGTAACTGTGGGTTTATGGATGGAGTAGGTGTACAAATTAAAAGGGTGGTCCACCACGATATCATATTTTAAACTTTAGTTTATGTGTAATGTAGCTTACATCTTTAAATAGAGTACACTCAAAGTTCAATGCAAAGCCTACATTGAATGATGTTTGGGGACAAAAAAAAAAAAAGTTAATGCAATCATAAACCCTTCAGGTTATGCGCAGTGAAGAGACACGGTCAGAGGTGCTGTAATGTTATAGCAGAGAAAGCTAAAATGCCGTCCAAATGTTGCTATTTTTACTGAGCTTCTTCTGTTTTTGTACACTGTTGTAAACTGTTGCAAACAATTTAATTGGGTTGAATTTAAACAAATTAAATTGAGTAATGTTCAACTTGATTCGTTTGTTTAAATTTAGCCCAAATAAATTGTTTACAACCCCTTAACTTAAAAAAAAAATTGTAAATCCAAGGAATCATCTTTGAATCATTTTTTTCAGTGTATTTGGGCTTCCAAAGAACATGACACAAAGAGAGATGTGCTTACAATTGAATTTTAATTATGTTCCAGAGAATTATGAAAAATATATAGCTAGCATTTGGCAAAGGATAGCTTCCAGACTCCTAGTTCAGTGCTGGATTTGGCTAAAAACTCCTCAAAGAAGGAGCAGCTTCAACCAGAATAGACGAAGCTGTGGATTGTGAGCCACAACCTGTAAGTATTTTTATTTGTTTAAACTGATGAATTACATGCATAGTTTCTAGCGTTAATGATATGTTGTAGCAAGGACGTAAACAAGGATGTAAATAACGGAAAATGCTGTTTGGCACCATTAACAATTTAGCTACAAATTCAAATTTAAAAGCTTATTATTTTCCCACACACACCATCCATCTATTACTTGAACTTATTTCTTATTTTACTTATCTCTTCTTTTTACACGAGACATTTGAGCATTACATGATACAACATATTTTATCCCTTTGGCATCTTTGACATATTATATGTTTGATTCCATTTGTACATTTACATTTTATAACACAGACCCAAAAAATTCATAGTATTGCAAACAGCCATTCAATGAAGTATCATCATAGCTTTCTTATTTTGTTTTATTTCAATCACCTCTATTCATCATTATATTCCTTTAATAGTATACATTTATACTACTTTTTAAATTTGCATATACTCTTTTTATAACTTCATTATGAATTTTTAAATCTATATTATGACGACTTTTTAATTTCCCAAATAACATAACCTTTGTTTTACTTATATTTAATGACAATTTGTTTATGTCAAAACACAATTTCAATTTATTAATTTCTGTTTTAATCAACTCCATAAGTTTTGAGAAATTATCCCCAGAACAAAAAATTGTGTCATCCTCAAATAAAATAATCTTAAACAACTTTGATATCTTACATATATTATTCATGTAAATTATAAACAATCTTGGACCTAAAACTGATCCTTGTGGTATGCCACAATTTACATTTAGATTTGAAGATTTATGGTTGCCAATTTCCATGAACATTTGCCTATTTTTTTTTAAATAACTGCTTATCCAATCCAAGGCTGCTCCTCTAATATCATTCCTTTCTAATTTATTTACCAATATATTATGATTTATTGTCTTTATCTTTATTAGTAATTTCCTTAATAATTTTTGTTGATGCCAGAGATGATGATCTAATGTTTTTACAGTGTTTTTTAGTCTTGGGACTGTTGATGTCTATGGAGGAGTAGAGAGCTCTCGGATTTCTTGTAAAATATCTTCATTTATGTTCTTATGATGAACAAATGTCTCAGGGGATTGAAATGAAATAAGCGTGAGTAACTGATAACAGAATTGACATTTTTAATTGAACTAATCCTTTTATGATTGTGTTGCAAATAATGTTCAGTTGTTAAACTTTACAAGACCTATTTCTTTCATCAGAAACTATTGGTATCGATTTTGGTTTGCTTGTTTGCTTGCTTGGTTTTTTTTTTTTACACCAAAACCTTGTCACGTACATTGTAGGAACCACAAATGACCAAGGTTCCAGCTAAAAGCCTTTTTTATAAGTCACCTAGAAAGTCTAAAAAGTCACCTAGCTCTTGAATGGCCTGAGGGAGATTAAATTAACTGCAAATTTTCATTTCTGTGCGAACTAAAGATCCCCTTTAACAGTCTTAATCATTTCCACTATATTGTCTAGAGTAAAAGATACAGTTCATTTAACACATTTTTACAGTAGTGGGAAATGCTGTCAGCGGCTAGTGGAAAGCTGGAATGTACAAATCCTGTTGGAGAAATACACACTCGATTCATTTGACATCTGATTTAGAATCTTATAGTTACTTATAGTTTGATTCTGACTCTGATAAGTACTCTGTGTGACAACTAGCCCCGGTCTCTCAAATTATTATGTAGCAAATTTATGCAGAATCCTGTAGCACTGCAGCCATTTGCCCCTCTAATAAATATATATTTCAGTCATAGCTTTTGTCCGTCACAGGTTTGACAACCTGATGTAATCTTTTTAGATTTTTCTTCTTTGAGGTATCGACTGAAATGCAGATGAGAAAGATCTGAAGTGGGAGAGATTTTTCTCTCGCAATATCAAATTGAAAGACACTATCCTTTACTGTCTTACTGAGTTTTCAAGTTCACGTTGCATTAAAACAATTATTATGGTTTAATATATTAATATGCAACTCTGTTTCATGGAATAAAATTCAATAATATTTATTTTCTTTTTATCTCAGTTAGCTGAAATATTTAATTCACATAGGAATGAAAGAAAAAGCAATAACACTACAATAGTTGCACTAATATGCATTAAACAATGCTCAACTAATGCACAAATAACCACAAATAGCTCATGCAAAACTAAACCATATTAATAAATTAACACATTAGCAACAAATGAACATTTCATATGATTCATAGATTAATTGTATATATACTGTTATTACTTAAATGTGTCATAATTAATTCCCTAATAACATAGAGTATTTACCAACAGTGTAAATGTATGTGTTAATTAACAACAGGTCCAAGCCATGCATTTCAACAGCCAGTTATCTGCTTTAATTAATCATTAGCTAATGATTTGGCATCTTTAAGTTATGACTCCAAGGCACAGGACTTATAGCTAGTTCCAGACAAAATCTGCTGACGTTTTTTGCTATTTCTGCAAAAAATTTTGTACAAAATCTGCGGATTTATGCAGAATAGAATGATTATATTAGTATCATAACTAAAAACTTTATATATGAAATAAAAAATAATACATTTTTAACTTTTATTTAATGTTTGCAATGCAAATCCAATTTATTAAACAAAGCAAGTCTCTCGTATAATATATTTACAAAAAGCCAGAAAATATTACTTTACAAACTGTATTGTACATGAACCATATAAACATTTTAATACTGCTAATATTATATCATAGCAATATTAGTGAAATGAATTTAAAAACTGAATAAATATAAATTTACGCACATTTACACAAGTAAATACATAGACTCAATGATAGGCTAAAAATCTGCGGAAATCTGAACGCTCAGATTCCGTGTGGGCCTACTTATGGCTTGCCATATAAGTACTAGAACCTAATGAATAAGTACTAGTGTCTAATACATAAGTACTAGTATCTATTAATAGGTATCTAATTAATAGACACTAGTACCTAATGATTAACTACTAGTACATAAAAAATATGTACTAGTCCCAACTGAAATACATATTTTCAAAACTGAATGGTTGATATCTCAATGATAGATTCCATAGAAATCAATGGAAAAATTAGTTCTAAAGAATAAGCACTGGTATCCAATGAATAAGTACTACTTAATGGAAAAAATACTAATATCTAAAAAATAAGCACTGGTAACATAAAAATAGATACTAGTATGGGTTATAGATTAAATGTCAAAATAGCTTGCCATAAGGTACTAACAAATTCAAAATTCATAATCGCAATTGCATATAACTTTAAAATATAAAATTTGCTATCATTCATGTGCCTAAACTAATACTATGGATGTCGATGCTTAAGTTTCCAACATTTTTCAAAATAGCTTCTTTTGTGCTCAACAGAAGAAAAGAAGAAGAAAGTGAGCAAATAATAACATATTTATATTTATTTTTGCATATATTTATTTATTTATGCATTTTTGCGCAACACTTTATACAACTGTTTTGACTTTTTAACTAGTTTACATCCCTAAATCAATGACTAACTCACTAATCTCTTTTAGTTTGATATTCAAAGCAAATATACAGTAATATCACACACCAACCATGAAGTTTCCTCAATTTTACAGATGCTTTGTCTTCTTCACCTCCAGCGATCCTCACACCTGGCCAGAATGTTGACTTTGAGCCTGCTAGAAGTGTTTGTGCTGTCTGCTAATTAAATATGTGAGTATTTAAAAACAACCACCAGCTGTAAATAGCATGAATGTCTGTCCCCGGGGAAGCTGCCAAGCTGTTCGCTTTCTCGCTTCTCACGAGTCACAAACAACAATTTCAAGGAGTCTCCCGTCCCTGTTACAAGGGGACCCGGTGTTATTTGTACAATCTGATTTTTTACGGGATGCAGAGAACACGGCACTCGAAGGATACAAAGGGATAGTTTCCCAGAAGGCTGTGTTTGTGCAGCTTTTATTTAACGAGGGCACCTTGCACCATTTTCAGCTGTTCTGTCGACATGGTTTAATTGTGCAAGAAATAAAATAAGTAAACTGCTTACTAGATATTCCTTTATCATGCCATTTGATAGTAATTAAATTCCGACTAAACCAGTTGCACTGCATTTAAAATAATTGATTATTTTTTTTATAAATGTCTTTAAAAACAATATTTAGTAACATTTGTATAAATAAGATACTGTAAAAAGGAAGTGACTGCAATCCCCTATACAGATTGATGTTATCTCAAATGGTTTGAATAGATAAATAGTATTCATAAATGAATGAACCAGGTTTTTTAATTGGCTTTCTGTGATTTATTATGTCTTCTAACATATATGTGCTTGGTGAAATCCTTTTTATTTTTCCCACACTTTATTGAAATTGTATAATTTTGACTATATATTCATTATAACATAGTTTTTTTTTTTATTTAGATGTAGACCGTAATGTAAAGTAATTCATAGTCTACCTTTCCATCTATGTAAACATCAGGACTCAAATTCACAAAACCTTTTATTTTATCACCAAGAGTGGCAGTAAAGGCTTTTTTTTCAAAAAGTCTAGCAACCCAGGCTCATTATGGATACATACCCCTGTATACATTTCTGGAGAGTGTGAAATATGTTCTAGGAGGTACATTTTTATGCAGTTTTTGTTTTCACAAATCCACCAGAGGTTGATGTGTACACAGATCTCACTCTCACCAGTGCCATTTGTGCTTGCTCTTCTCACGTAAACCACTAGAGACTGCTGTCGACTGACAGACTGACTGACCGACCGACTGATACCCTCTCCCACCCCCTTACCTAAACCCAACCAATAGTGTTTTCAAAAGCACAGATTGACCCATCCACCGCCTTCCCTAAACCCAGCTGACAGTGTTTTCAAAAACAATCCAGAAACAGAAAAGACGGCGCCTGATTTTTACCACATTTTCAGATCTTACCATGTTCTCACCCTATTTACTTGTTTATTTTATTTTTTTTGCCTTTTGTTTTTGTTTCACCTGCTTTCAGGAACCATTCTTCCCTAAACTCGAACCCTGTTTTCACAGTCTTCTCTCTGTGTCTCAAGTCTCACTGTCTGAGGTAAGCGGACAGCTGGTAGCATAAAAAGAAACAGAAGCCGTCAGTGGCATCATATCTCCCCGTATCATTCATTTTGAAGACTAAATGCAGTCATACATACCTCTGGCTACATAATTCATGCTCTCCTGAAATGTACACAGGGTTACTATTAACTGCATGTAAATCCTAAAATCGCCCCCTGGTGCTAATAAACAGTTAATATTTAGCTAGTAATAAATGCAGTGAATAGAGACATAATATAAAGTGTTACCAATACTATATATGTCATTTGCATTTTAGTTTAAAACAAAAATGGTTTTACTCAAGCAACAGAGCAATTTCAAGCAGTGACTTCAGTATAGCTCTGTGTTGCATGCATTTGCATATGCTGTAATTGTATGCGTATATGTTACACAGATGCAATTCAGAAGAATGGGCGTAAACACAAGCAGATAGTAATTCAAAGTCTTTAATATCCAATAATCTAATAACAACAGACAGGCGAATCCACACAACACTGACATATACAGTACACCAGCGAGACCATACAATGAACAGAGGGAACATAATGCACATAATACACATACACATAATAAACATCTAAATACACATGGAAATGATTATCTGAACAAAAGAACGCCTGACAGGGCAGTCATATGACAATATGAATATCTATATAAGCTTATTGAGCAGATCATTTTGCTAAACTACCATATTACAACAAGATGAAAGTGTTAGCTAACGCAACATTAAGAAGTTACCAAATAAAACCGATGGTATTGTGTTAATACATATAAATTAATCTCTGAAAGGTATTTAAATGTCAATTGTTTTGACAACCAGAGGCTGAACATGTTGGCATCTTGTAAAACACATTAATTTATACACATTACGTTCTTCAAGGAGACGATTGCAGCATTTATGTATACATACTGTATATGCATTTTTTTTACCAGATTTTTATTTAGTTACTTATTAATTGATTTATTGATTTGTTTATTCATTTTACACCCAAAGCTGAAATTAGATCTTAAAATCTCAAATATATACAACACATACAAAGAGGAATGGGATTCTGTGAAGGTCCAGCATGTCTCTCTTTTAGAAATGACTGACTTTCAGTCTTGGGTTGTTTGTTGTAAATAGTGAAAAGATGGATTAGATATCTTGCTGATAGCTAAGAAAGGATTAGAAAATGTGTTTTAGCAATAAAAAATTGCACACATTACATTTAAAGGGTTTCTTTTTGTTTATCTGTTGTAGGGAAAAGGGCAGATGGCATTTATATAAGATTATTCAGTCTTAGTGTTTCTGTAAACTTTTCAACTTTGTCTGGGTGCTTTGTAGTGGAAATAAACTGAGAAAAGGCAGAAAGCAAGACTTTGAGGCAAAGATTGATATCCAAAATAACACAAATACAAAAGTAAAATCCTGTCACTTTATTGAGATGTCCTAAAAAATCAACATGTTTTTTATTATGCATTTATAAATTTAAAGTATATATATTTATAATATATAATAACTTAAACTATATATTATACTTTCTAATTAACTCATTTAAATCACATATAAAAAAAATGAATTAGTAAAGCTGTATTTTAGTACATTAGAATGCATCCAGTTTAAATAACTTTTTCATCAATTTAATCATTATAGTTGTAAGATATAAGGTAATTGTTATAATTTATGTACCGACAATTTTGTCCTTTAAACAACTTTAAAATTTCCACTTGAGTTTTTTTTGTTATGCTTATGGAGTTTGCATGTTTTCCCCGTGTTTGTGTGGGTTTCCCCCAAAGTCCAAAGACATGCGCTAGGTGAATTTAATAACCTAGGCCGTAGCGTATGAGTGTGTGTGAATGAGAGTCTACGAGTGTTTCCCAATACTGGGTTGCAGCTGAAAAGGCAACAGCTGTGTAAAACATATGCTGGAATAGTTGGCAGTTCATTCTGCTGTGGCAACCTCTGAAATAGAGACCAAATGAATAAATGAAATGTTATGCTGAATGACGGTGTAAAGTTCATTCATTAATTTTCTTGTCGGCTTAGTCCCTTTTTTAATCTAGGGTCGCCACAGCGGAATGAACCGCCAACTTATACAGCATTTATTTTACGCAGCGGATGCCCTTCTAGCCGCAACCCATCTCTGGGAAACATCCACACACACTCATTCACTACAGACAATTTAGCCTACCCAATTCACCTATACCGCATGTGTATAAATATCTTTGGACTGTGGGGGAAACCGGAGCACCCAGAGGAAACCCACGCGAACGCAGGGAGAACATGCAAACTCCACACAGAAACGCCAACTTACCCAGCCGAGGCTCGAACCAGCTTCCTTCTTGCTGTGAGGCGACAGCACTACCTACTGCGCCACTGCGTCGCCCACAGTGTAAAATTATTTCAGCCATTCTTTGACATTCACAAAAATTATGAACGATAAAGGAGACACTTTACTAACATGTACTATGCTTTCTGTTTACATAAATACCATTTATAAATATCATGCAGACACAAAATGAGACATCTCATATTCGATCCATATGCGTAAAAACGTGACTCTTCATCTTATTATCAGTTATACACTATTTATTATATGCAATATAAACCACTTTATTGTATTGTTTAGGATGAGCATGTTTATTGAATTATTTTAGTGCTGTGATATCCTGATTGCCTTGTGTATTTTGGTGGATAAAACCATTCTTTGTCTTTATTATTATAGGCCACAGTTGTCGAACAGACAAAACGCTGTGTGTTTTTATAGTAGATGCTTGCCCTTGAAACAAGCATAAAATGAGATTACAAACATATATTTCTATATGAGAGCTCTGGACATCAGCAAGTCTGAAAACAGCTTCACATTTGACAAAGATGTCTGATCTAATGATGATTAAGACAAGACACTGCAGGTAAATATAGGGTAAATAAAAAATTGTCATTCTCGTTTTTTGGATTGCAGGTTTTCTAAAATTAAATTTTAAATATGGTTTATTTTATAAGTTATGTGCCAAAATATGATTGAAAATTCATATTTTTATTATTAAATTAATTAAATATTTTGGTTTGGGGGTCTCTAACAACAGGTTGATATGCATTAAAGGTCCAAAAATACCTATATTGACTTATAATGTGCATTTATTTTTACGTAATTATCCCAACGACTCCCATTTGATTGTTTAGCGATTCATATCTTCCCAAACCCCTCATTAGTGTGAGGCTAATCTGTGCTTTATGGTCCAAATGACCTTGTCTGTTATTGGTTGAGTGGGTTCAGCGCGAGACGGAGAGAAACGCCCATTATTAAGAAGTAGCACAGAGTATGTGACAGCTCAATGCAGGAGTGCATTAAAGCAATGCAGTTAAACGCCAGCATATTACTCTACTCCTAACCATAACCCCAAGTAATAACAACACACATTCAGTATTAATCCACACAGTGGCAAAAGTTGAAACTATTTTGAAAATTGACCACGCCATGCATGTGAGGAACAGTTGATGGTGGCCATAGCAACAAACAGCAGGAGATCGCAGGCACAAAACGCATTTAAATCAGTAAAGGAAGAAGCATGTGTCACGTTTTTAATGTGGTTTTGGACATGATATGTGAATAGCCCATACAGATTTAACCTGACAGATATATTACAAGCACTAATTTATAATAGATACAGTACGTGATTACAAACCTTGCGGAGTGATAACAAGTTACAACACACTATTAAATACATATTTTGCACAATACAGAAAATGTGGCGACCATTTTAATTACAATTACATGTTGTGTAGGAAGGAGAAACACATACAGGATCTGGAGGAAGAAAAAACTGGTCCATACAAACTGTGTAACAGTTACTGACAAAGTCCCATACATTAGTAGTCTTTGCTGCTCCTTCCTTTAATAACAAACGGCCGGTGAATCCCACGCTGCAGGGCAGGTTATTGTATCAATCATCAGAAAAATGACAGGAACACCGCACACGGTTGGCTATACTATGGTGTTGTTGTGAAAAATGAACTTTAACCCTTATTCCCACAGCCGCATGTCTGGCCATCTCTCAGTGATAGTAATCTTCGCGTCATGATCAATCCTATTATCCCTCACACTCCGCTAGTGTCTGAAGGGAAACGCACAGTCACGTTTTACCGGATCCGGCAGTTCATATTTGCTATTGTTTCGTGTCGATGTCGATACGAACTGGCAAAAGATCCGGACGAACATCATAGCATTTAAACGACTCTGAGTCGAATGTTTTATTAAAAAATCTATATTTTTAAACAAGGTGCACTTTCAGATATAAACCTCAGCGGGATGTTTTCGTTCACTTAGAGCTGTTACACATTGCATGGAAGGTCATTTTCAAAAACCCATAATAGAGACTCTTTAAATATGTCCTAATTTGCATACATTTTTGCATAATCATTGCAGTGATATGTTTTAACAAATTTTGTTTTATTTCTTCATATTTTTTTTTAAATTTATTATTTCTTTAATTTTCTTTATTTATTAAGGATGCTACTGAAGTGGAGATTTATGACATTTTATTTTTATTTTGAAAATTGATCCTAAAATAATACATAGTTTAACTGAATTAAACTTGACAAAAATTGATAAAGAGCAATGACAGTAACACTTAAAGGGATAGTTCACCCCAAAATTGAAATGTATTCATGATTTTCTCACTCTCAAGTGGTTTCAACCTTTATGAGACGTTTTGGTAACACTTTATAATAACTACACACTATAAATCATTTATTAAGCATTAGCAAATAGTTAATTCATTATCTGTTAAGCCTTAACTCTACATTAATAAGTGTTAGTAAGCAGTTTATAACTGCAGCTACAAATGCTGTATTCTTGACTTACAAACATATTTATAATGTGCTTTATACTTGTACTTTCATACTTTGTTAATGATTTATTTTTCATTACTAAATTAAGTATCGCATTATTTACAAACCATTTGTATTTAAGAGTAGTTGAGGGTTTTTAGGATAATTCAGAATGAGTTAGTAAATGATTAATAAACTATTGAAATCAACATTTACATATCTTATTATTCAGGCATATACTAATAGTTAACTAATATGTTAATAAATGCTTTATTAACTCAACTTCATCTAGTTTTGTGACCTAATCTAAAGTGAGGACTATTTATGCTTTATAAATCCCTTATTCTGAATGATCCTAAAAACCCTCAACTACTCTTAAATACAACTGGTTTGTAAATAATGCAATACTTAATTTAGTAATGAAAAATAAATCATTAACTAAGTATGAAAATACAGTCATTAAGCACATTATATAGGTGCTTATAAGTCAAGAATACAGCATTTGTAGCTTCAGTTATAAACTGCTTACGAACGTTTATTAATGTAGAGTTGATGCTTAACAAATAATGAATTCACTAGATGCTAATGCTTAGTAAATGATTCATAGTGTGTAGTTATTAGAAAGTGTTACCAATGTTTTTTTTTAATTCTGTTGAACACAATAGAAATTATTTTGAAGAAAGCTCAAATCCTGCAACCACTGACTTCTACAGTTGGAAAAATGAATACCACAGAAAGTCAATGGTTACAGGTTTCCAACATTTTTCTTAATATTTTCCTTTGTGTTTAACAGAAGAACAGAAACAGAAGCCACTCACAACTATCACCTTTAAAAGTGCCTTTTGGATGCTTTCTTTTTATTAGACTGTAAAATTCTATAAATGACTGAAAACCTACAATCTCTAAACTGACAGGTTATATCAACAGTGTTTCCGCCTGTATAATGTCTCTCCCTAAACAGCGAACACCTCCAGCGGCTCACACTCTCCCTCCGACTGTAGGAGATTTGCATATCCCATTAAACACACACTCTCAGAACGAGGCGCTCTCCAGCTTGGAGGAGAGTTGGAGTCGTGGAGCGATCGCTCTCCGCAAGCTGAGCCTCCCACTCTCCAGCTCTGCCAAGTGCGTCATCCCTGCTCCCTCTCTGGCCCTCTGGCCCTCGAGTGGCCCCTTAGCACCACTGGCTCTGGATCCATCCCGACAAGAGGCCTGTGTAGGACTGTTTAATATACATAGCGACCAATTATCTCCATTCGATTAGCTTCCATAATAATTGATTCTCTAGAAGTCAGAAAGCACCAGACGGCGTGTCAAGAGATCCTGGAAAAAAAAAAAGAAGTAATTTTTCCTCCCTCGCCTCCATTTTTTTTGTTCCTCTGTATTAATGTGGCAGACTAATTCATCAACTACAATTTTTGAAGCGCCCTTGGGAAGAAAGTTGCTTGTCATGGCATACTCGCAAATTATTAGGCGGATGGGTTTGAAATCGCGCCATTGTTTGTTAATATTACTTCCAGTAAGGATGGTTTCATAAACACACGCCGATTTATCACGGCGGATGAAATAGCAAGAACACATTTTGGTTTTATTATTTGCGTTGTGTTCGCAGCATTCATCTTCTGCGTGTTCAGGTGTCACTTAGAGCTTTAACTTGCTAGACTGCTGATGGCACAGATCCTGCTGATGGGGATCTCTTTTACTGAGTGTTTTTTTTTTAAGTTCGTATAAAACACTCCCATAATTCCTCTTCTCCTCTACCCACCTCCAGTTTCTCTATAAGCCATTTTAAGCCCCTCTCCAGGGTGGCATTAGTGGGGATAGTGGTTCATTTGTTCTGTTTACGGTGTGGAGGTGATCTACACTCATCTCCCACAGCTCCGTCCTCATACACTCCCTGTTTCACACACACTAGTTTCACGGCTCTTCTTGTCCAGGTGATGCTCGAGAACTGCATTTGGAGTTTGCAGATAGGAAATGCAATGTGCTAATTGAAGTTATTGAGATTTGAATGCCAGTTAGTGCCAGGTTTTTGTGCAAGCAGATCCACGTAGACGTATATAGCAATTGTAGATTCTGTTTATCACGCAGTGTAAAAAACGAGTTCACTGTAATACATTTTTTTAAATGATTTATTCTGTTTTATTACCACCTCAATTCAGTAAACATTTTGTTTTATGATTTGCGATGAATTCGAGAAAATGTGAATATTTAATTGTTTTTAACTTTGATTTAATTAACAAAAGTACAAAGAAAACATTTTCAGTGTTTCATAGACATACTTAAAGAGTTTGTTTACCCAAAATATGAGATCACAAATTACGATATTTTAGATGAAATCCAGGAGCTCTCTCATCCTTCATATACAGCAACAATCCCGAGACATTCAGAGTCTAGAAAAGGAAGCAAAGATATTGCTAAGGTATTCCATGTTACTTCAGTGGTTCAACTGCAATCAAAAGCTCCAAAAACACCAAAAAAATTATATATATATATATATATATATATATATATATATACATATATATATATATATATATATATATATATATATATATGAATAAGACTTTAGCCCCTTTCACACAGTGATACCGGTAAATATCCAGAAAATTTCCTGAAAAACTTTACCTGTAAATCCAAAAAAAGCGCTGTTAACACAGGCAAGGATGTTCTGAAATATTTCTGGAAAAGTCCATTCACACATTCATTCCAAAATACCGGTAACTTCTGACATCATTAACCAGATATGGCCTCTAAACGGCTGCGCTTGTATTTGTAAACATAGAAGGGCCATGCTTTAGTTGATGGTTTTACTTTTATCTAAAGCTTTAGCATTCATGCAGCTGCTTTTGTCCTAGAGACATCCAAAGGCAGAAGCGTGAACCGCAGCTAAATGTTTACACATTTCACTACATTACAAATTCTGTGAATGGATAAGTATTGTGAACATCTTTGATGAAAACATGGAGGAACGCTTTCGCATGTTGAGATGTACATAAAATGTGTGTGTGCTGGCAGTCACCGGAGCACTCCTGCACTTCACGTGCACACGCATCAAGCAATTGAATCAGAGCTTGAAGGTAAACAAAAAGCGGTTTATCAATTATTATTTGATCAATAATTTTTTCCACAATTGGCATTAAGAAGGAACATAGAAACGCTATCTGACTAACATCTAGCAGCTAAATGTGTCTGGAAAAATATTCAAAGGCTTTTATTTTCACAAACAGCGCGGATGTGAATGCGTCTGAATGTTCTGATTGGTTGGAGTAGATGTCTCACATCAGCGCGTTCTAAACTGAACGCTCTCTTTCCGGCAATTTTCCTTCTGCGTTTACACAGAGCAGCATTCTGAAAAAATAACCGGTCATGTTAAAACTTATCTTTCCGGAAAATTGCCGGAACAAATCTACTGGTATTTTCAAAAAGGGCCTGTTCACACTTGATTCCTTCCTGGAAAATTGCCGGTAAATTTCCGGAAAGGTCTGTATGTGTGAAAGGGGCTTTTGTTTGCCTATATATTCTCTCCCATATCAGGTCAGGGTGCGCATTTACTACAGTCATTTTTTATTTCTTTTTATGATTACATTTGAACCACTGATGTCACATGGACTGTTTTAACAATGTTTTTTGTTCCTTTTCTGGAACTTGTAACATCCTCATAGCCCTTGATGTCTATGGAGGTTCAGAGAGCTTTCAATCTTCATCTAAAATACACTCAAAAATGACTTTAGCTCCTTGTTCAAACAACTTATATGAAATGAGTTGAAACAACACAATTCTTACGTTTATTTGGGGACATCTTAATTGTTTTATGTTAAATCCACTTTGTAAAAAACAATTAAGATGACTTAATCAATTTGTGTTGTGACAATATGAAGGAATTGTGTGGAACCCAGCAATGTTTACAGTTTATTTAGATGAAGGTCTGACAAGAGGGTAACCCAATTTAACATAATTACAATTTTCTTTCTAAAGTCTTTAAAAGTAAAGTTGATGTAACAATATGTTAAAAATGTCTCCGTCCCAATTTTTTTTGGAGTGTTGCAGCAACCGAAATCAAAATGTGATGATATTAACAAAATATTTGCTCACTGAAAAACATTGGACATCTTTTCTTTATAATTTTGTCAAGTAAAGGGCACCTTTATCTTGCAAAATCAACTTCTGGAAGTTGTTTGGACAAAAATGTGTCTAGGTTTATGTATTGGAGTGAAACTATAAACCAGGAATCTTCAATCACACAACAGTCCTGGTTTGTGGACGTTAATTTGGGCAGTAATCAGTTAATCAACACATTAATTAATTGGACATTAAATTTGTACAATAATTTAGCTATAAATATATCTTTATACAGTAGCATAATTACTTGTTTGGTGGGCATCCTGCCACATTTGCCAAGAGTTCATGAGCAAAAACAGCAAATGTGCATATGTGCGTGTTTGTTAATTTTAGAGTGTGTGTTCACGCACACAGTAAACGTTATGATGACATTTGTGTGTGGCTGATTCATCTTACTGTGGTATTTGTGACTGTGGGTTTCTGTTTCATCATGTCTGTAGAAATGTCCTGAGAGACACATTCCAGAGAAACAAAAGATTTATTTCTACATCTTGTAAAAGTTGGGGTAGAATAACTGACTAACATTAGGCATCACGGTGCCGCAGTTGGTAGCACGATCGCCTCACAGCAAGAAGGTCACTGGTTCGAGCCTTGGCTGGGTCAGTTGGCAGTTCTGTGTGGAGTTTGCATGTTCTCCCCAGGTGCCCTCCCAAGTCCAAAGACATGTGGTACAGGTGAATTGAGTAAGCTAAATTGTCCGTAGGTTATGTGTGTGAATGAGTGTGTATAGATGTTTGCCAGTGATGGGTTGCAGCTGGAAGGGCATCCGCTGTGTAAAACATATGCTGGAACAGTTGGCGGTTCAATCCGCTGTGGCGACCCCAGATTAATAAAGGGACTAAGCCGAAAAGAAAATGAATGAATGCATAACTAACATTAACTAATGGTTGTTAATATTATAAAGTGTTACCACCAAATTCAAGTCATGTTATCACCAACCCAGGCTCATTCTGAAAATTTACCACTATATAAATTTCTGGAGAGTGCCAAATGCATCCCAGGAGGTACGTTTCTTTTTTACGTTTCGGTTTTCGCCAATCCACCAATAGAAAAAGAAAAGCCCTCGCCTGATTTTTACCACGTTTTCAGATTTTACCACATTCTCACCCTGTTATTTACTTGTTTATTATATTTTTGGCTTCTGTTTTTGTCCTACCCGCTTTCTGGAACAGTTCTTCACTGGACTCAAACCCCGTTGTCATGGTCAACTCCTCTCTGCATCAAGTCCGCCGACGTACACGGCAAGCTACTGGATAAACTGGTAACAGCGGGATAGCTGTCCATACAGAGGGAAGTGGTCAGCTGGTAATCGTGAAAAGGAATGACGTCATACCACCCTGTAGCGTTCATTTTAAAGATTCATATGTACCTTTGGGTACATAATTCACAATCTCCATAAATGTATAGAGGGGTACATTTTCATAATGAGCCTATATTGGTATTACACATATATCCAAATAACAGGTTTAATTTTTTTTGAGTTTCTCAATTCTTTTGACTTTGTCTCTATGTTTTGTCTGCTTTTTCCCAAACCGCCACTTTTCAAAGACATCAATCCTCATCTCACAACATCTCACTGATCCACTCCCTCCCAGCGTGACTCCATCCACACTTCCACGTCTTTGGAAAACTGAGACATCTGGGCGCCTGGGATGAATCTATTCTAGATAAACGTTATATCATAAACTTCCACTGCGCGCTGACAGATCATTTCTCTTCAAAAGCAATTCAACGGTAATGCCACATGCA
Source organism: Danio aesculapii (assembly GCF_903798145.1). Classification (NCBI taxonomy): domain Eukaryota; kingdom Metazoa; phylum Chordata; class Actinopteri; order Cypriniformes; family Danionidae; genus Danio; species Danio aesculapii. The sequence goes on from NC_079458.1 coordinate 31,928,821, forward strand.
TTCTTTTTGAAAGAAAAGGGTGACTACATCTCTTTAATCTGCAAGAGATGGGGCGGGGCTTAACTTAGCATACATTTACATATTTGTACTAAGTATATATGGGTGTTTCTTTAGTTTTGGGCTTAATTTACATTGAAAATAATAGATTTCAACTATTTAATTCAGCAAGAATACATTAAATCAATTAAAAGTAACAGTGTAAATATTAGTAACAACAGTGATTATTTCTGATTCTGATATTTTTCAGAATTGTATTACTGTCTTTATTTACAATTGATGAAAAAGAGAGTAAAACATTAATGTTCTTTTGATAACCAATTATTACTCTTACATTCATTCGTAAATTCATTGACACGATAACTTTTAGAACTTTTACAACATTGACATTTAGAATTTTGATAAATATTTCAATTGGACATTTTTCATATTTAAATTAGTCAAATAATCATGAAAATAAATAAATAAATGAAATGATTTTTTGTTTTAGTATGTATATATTATATTTTAATACATTTTATTGTTTCAGAATATTTGTAGACTCAAAAAATGACATTTGAACAAACAGCAAACGTCATTTATTGAGTCTACAAATATTGAAACAATGAAATGCATTAAATATAATACTAACAGTACATGAGCTGAAAAATACGGAGACCCGGAAGAGACGTGATGGTGGGGAAAAATTGGCGGAAGAAAAAAATACTGGGTGGGAGAAAAAAACAGAGTGATAGGAAAACAATTTTTTAAAGTTTTTTTGCGTTCCCTCGCTAAGATGTTTTGCATTATCTCGCAAAACTGTTTCTCCACAAACACTTCCTGTTCACTTCATTCATGTAAACCCTCCAGTTTTTGCCGAAATTCTCCCATATTTTACCATTCTATCCCACTTTCTTTCCATTTAAGCTGTGCGTCGATCATCGCCTTTCATATGCAACCTCAGAACCAGTAAATGCATGGATAAGCGTTGACTGACAGACGCGCTCCGTACAATAAACTGATCCCAGATCAGCTTCTGTACACACCATTTAAAGTGACACCTCTGTTATCAAACAAGTGAGCAGCAAATGAATCTCTCGTTTTGTTTAGTTTGTTAACAGAGGTGTCTCTGTAAGAATGCACAGATCTATAATGAAAGAATTCCATTACTTTAGAAACTGTTTTTGGCTCATTTAAGAGAAAATAGCTGTTTAAAATAAAACATGCAGGACTGAGATGTTTACATATTGTTCAGTGTATTTGTCTCTCTGTTTAAACATACACCCAAAATCCAAAAGTGTCCTGCACTTTGGCTCCTCTGTAAATGGCGTGTACAGAAGCTGATCTTGGATCCGTTTATTGTACGGAGCGCGTCTGTCAGCACTTATACATGCATTCACTGGTTCAGATGTAGCATATGAAAGGCGATGATCGATGCACAGCTTTAATTTAAATAAAGTGAAAGAAGACATTTCAATATTAATTTCAGTGTACTTTCAAGATTAAAAACATATCAGAAATATGGGAAAATACTTAGTAATAGGATGATAGTGGGATAGAATGGTAAAATACAGGAGAATTTTGATAAAGCATGACAGTTTACATGAATGTAGTGAACAGGAAGTGTTTGTGGAGAAACATCTTTGTGAGATAACGCAAAACATCTTTGCGAAGTAACGCAAAAAAACTTTAAAAAATGTTTTCCTATCACTTAGTTTTTTTTTTCTCCCACCCAGTTATTTTCTTCCACGAATTTTTTTCCCCACCATCACGTCCCTTCCGGGTCTCCGTAGAAAAAAAAACACAAACACATTCTTGAAATTTTTTGGGACAACTTGTTTTATGTTCAATCTACTTAAATTTGCAGACGCTAATAAGTTAACTTAATTTTTTCGTCCAAACACAAATCGATTGTGTGGATCCCAGCATTTTTTACAGTGTAGTGCAGCCCTATCATTTTAAGGCATTTCTTGCATTTGTTTTGGATGGAAGTTCCACCAACCGGAAATGCCTAATTTGAAAGGTGTGGAGAAAGTTGGATGTTGAAGTCTATTGATAAAGGTGTGTGTGATAATAAAGCTCTCTCCGCTGCAGTGGTTATGGCTGTAGCTCTGTAGCCTGTCGACCTGCTGGAGGAGAGTCAGTAATGCTTGTTGAGGGAAAACAAGGACAGCTCCCTCAGAGATCATAAAAGAGAACACTTAAAACTTCACAATAGCTTTTTTGACTTTTGCTCTGAGTTGGCAATTTTCTCTCACTTTATCTGTGTCTCACTCAGTAAATCTCATTCTTCTGCTCTCATTCCGAGGTCTAAGCAATCATTTAATTATGCAATAACGTAACATTTATTGAAAAGAGTTATATATATATATACGACACGGTGACTCAGTGGTCGCCTCACAGCAAGAAGGTCGCTGGTTTGAGTTCCAGCTGGGTCAGTTGGCATTTCTGTGAAGACTTTGCTAGTTCTGCCCACGTTCGCATGGGTTTTTTTCAGTTGCTCCAGTTTCCACCACAGTCCAAAGACATGTGGTATAGGTGAACTGAATAAACTAAATTGGCCATAGTGTATGTGTGTGAATGAGTGTTTATTTATGTTTCCCAGTACTGGGTTGCAGCTGGAAGAGCATCCGTTGTGTAAAACATATGCTGGATAAGTTGGCGGTTCATTCCACTGCATGTGGCGGCCCCTAATGAATAAAGGGACTAAGTCGAAGGAAAATAAATGAATATTTTTATTTTAAATAAGAATTTAAATATTTTGAATACATTTTTCACAATAAGAGTCAACAGTAATTATTTGTATTTGAAAGAAGATTTGTATGCTCACCAAGGCTGCATTTATTTGATGAGTTATCCACTGTAATAATGTAGTAACTGTAAAATGTGATGACAAATCTGCATTACCAGCATTATTTAAACAGTCTTCAGTGTAGTTTGATCAGAAAACCCTCTGAAATCATTTTAACACGATTTAATTATTTATGTTTTTTATTATTACAGTTAAAATCAGAATTATTAGCCCCCCTTTGATTTTTGATTTTTATTTTTTAATATTTCCCAAATGATGTTTAACAGAGCATGGAAATTTTCACAGTATGTCTGATAATACTTTTTCTTTTGGAGAAAGTCTTATTGTTTTATTTAGGCTATAGTAAAAGCAGTTTTTATTTTTTTAAGAACCATTTTAAGGTCAAAATTATAAACCCCTTTAAGATATTTTTTTTTATAGTCTACAGAACAAACCATCGTTATACAATAACTTGCCTAATTACCCTATCCTGGGGTGCGTTTCTGAAAACCATGGTTAGCCAACTAAAGTCGCAAGTTGCGTCGTTACAAACATAGTTAGTTGATTTGGTGTTTCCTAAATCCACTGTTCCAGTAAACATTCGCAAACTGCTTCGCAAACTTGTATGCTTGCGACTACACCTCTAGAGCTGTAGTTTGAAACATAGTTCCTGTCTGTGTTCTATTCCCACTTATCCCCCCTATGCCCTATTTATTTAGAACATTCTAACATTTAAACTTGGAATTATTAAAAAAAAAGCAATAAAGTCATCACTCTTAGGTGTAATTTGCTTCCAAAGTATTTTTAAAGTTCAATTTAAGTGATCTTCATGTTTGCGCTTCCTAAGCATTGAACTTTGAAAACATTGATGTAATATTGAACACAGCCGTGGCTCATGACGAAAGCTATAGGTGACCTTATTATTTAAAAGCGGAATTTATGTTACGTCTCCAAAGCTTGTGAAAACAAAAAGCATACTTTAATGGTTTTAATTTATAGTAGGTTATTTATCAAGTATCTGTACTGCATATGACATGGGCCTGTTGGTTAGAACATTTCTGTAGTGGTTTGCATGTATGAAATTGTAAAAGTATACGTTTCCAAAATAAAAAAATAAATAAACAATATCCTACTTAATAATCATCATCATCATCATCATCATCATTAATATTATTAATATTATTATTGAAGTAGGATTATTTTTTCATTTCCTAATAATTATTAAATAAAATTTCTTAATAAATAGCCATATTGTTTATTTATTGATATGATTTATACATGATATTAGAATGCGTGTTAGCTTTGTAAGTGATTTTATGTTTTAGAATAGAATATGTAATCTTATCAATAATATTTGTAAAGGAAACACTGGCCCTATATGTGCCATTTATATATTTTTTAATTAATATGTAAAACTAGTGCATGTTTTTACCAAAACTAATATTGGATTTTTTAAAAATGCGTGTGCGTGTAAAACAATATAATTTGCACAAAGAAATTATGGGGCTCTTCTCTAAAGAAGTTGTTACCACTCTGTTTTAAACATCATTATGGGCATTTTATGTTATAACTAACGTGGTTTAAACGATGGATCTGCGACAGAGAAACTCCAGGTTTTGGGAAACACTCGTCACTACATCGTTGTTTTCCCAAATGATGCATCGTACTATAATTGTTGTACAATATACACTGTCATCAATATACATTGTTGTTTGGGAAACGCAGCCCTGCCTAGTTAACCTAATTTAAGCCTTTAAATGTCACTTTAAGCTGTATAGAAGTGTCTTGAAAAATATCTAGTCAAATATTATGTACTGTCCACATGGCAAAGATAAAAAAAAAATCAGTTATTAGAAATTAGTTATTAAAACTATTATGTTTTGAAATCTGAAAAAAAATCTTCTCTCTGTTAAACAGAAATTTGGGGAAAAAAACAAGGCTAATACTTCTGACATTAACTGTATCTTGTATTATAATTGCTAAAAATACATTTTCAGCTTATTAATTTTGTGGAAACTGTAATAACTAATAATCAAATATTTGGGTTAGGTTATAATTATAAAAAAGAAAAAGAAAACAATGCTATATAAATAATACTGTATTCTGAAAGTATGTTCTATTGATCAAAAGTGACAGTAAATATTTTTCCCTAATAATAATAACAACAACTACAACAATAACAAATCAATAAATCTTGAGAAATCGAATAGAAAGTAGCAAAACAAGTTTAAACACTGATTATAATAAAAAAAACATGTTAATTAATTAATACAAATTTGTAGTAATTGAGCACCAAGTCAGCCTGTCATATTTATAAAGTATCAACGAAGTCTAAAATTGCTATATTTCACAATATTACTGTGTCTACTGTAATGTTTTAGCAAATAAATGCAGTCTTAATGCCTTTCAAAAACTAAAAAAATATAGTTTGACCTGCTGTGCATATGCTTTATGCATTTATCTTCATTCCAAACCTTTTTGTTAAGATAAATCAGCCTGATCTCACGAGAAAACGTAAGTATTTTACGTTTTGACAGTTTAGTGGCTAATTAGTTCAGTCGTAAGAAATGGTAAGATTTTAAAAAGGAGGCGTGGCACCTAACCCCGCCCCTAAACCCAACCGTCATTGGAGGATGAGCAAATCGTACTAAATTGTACGAATTAGATCGTACAAATTCGTACGAATTAGCCACAAAAAAAAAAAAAAGTTACGAATTGCCATGAGATTGTGTTGGATAAATAGTAAATGAAATTAATGTTTTCTACAGAAAACAGCAGATTTAACTGAATCAAAGTGACAATAAAGGTTTTTTTACAAAACAATTTAAATGCTAATGAGATGTGTATTATTTAAAATAATATGAATAAGAATATTTACTAATATTACTGTTTTTTTCTGTATTTTTGATCAAGCGACCATTAAAAAAAATGCTTTCACTGAAATAGATAAATAAATTTGTAGTCTGACCCATAATGTATGCAATGTTTATATCTCTTCATTCCAATTAATTTAGAATTAATTTTAGAATAATTTTTAAATATCCCCAAAAGTCCCTAAGGCTATATATATATTTTTTTGTAAACTTCAGGGCACATTTTTTGTTCCCAAACCATTGTTAAATAACCCAAACACACACACACAGAGACTTTCCCTGAGAAATAAATTTGTCCACAAACCCTTTGTGTGCGAAAACAAGTGAACTTTCATTATTGCCGATTCTGTCTAACCCACAAATAACTTCACATGCGGGACAGAATGATTGATACTCTTCATCACCAGGCCTCTCTCTCTCCTCCCCCTAATTTAATTCCCAACAACTGCCATGCCCCGTCATCCATACCAAAGTGTCTCAGCCTCTATTGATCGACAGTAATAACACAAACTCTCCTGATACATCCATGCTCCGCGCTGACGAAACAACTCCAGTCTCCGAAAAGGAGAAGAAAACAATTCATAAAAGTATTAAAAAGCACAATTGATTTTCTGATCAACAAATCAATCCTTCCCCCCCCCCCCCCCCCCCCCCCCCCACTCTCCGAATGCGCTTTATTTTAACTAGCAGGCTTGTATAAAGTGCCGGAGGAGAAAGACAGACATCCAAAGATGAATTTGCCCTCATTACAGCATCTATCGCCCCCATGGCTTTCCTCCCACAATGCCCCGTCCCTACTTTTTTTCGGAGGTTTACCACGTCAGCATCCCAGTTTTGCTCCTTAATAGTCATCAGATTTTCTATCCACAGTGGTATAATCGGTGCAGATGAAGATGCTTTTAGACTCTGATCTAAGCATTTTTTTTGTGCGAAGGAAGGCCGATAGCACATTATATCTGTGTTTTTTATGCCACAAAGCAGCCTTGATGCTCACTTTCACCCTACAGTCTGTATATTTTTCAGTAAGGCCTTATATTTACCACATCAAAGAAGTTACAAATCGCTCCGTAATTCTGCCAATAAAGTTTTTTTTTTTTTTTTAAATGTCTTCATTTGCCAAGAAAGTGATTTGTATATCTTGGATTATTATTAATGCAGGGGCTTGTTTGTATTTTTGTTCAAGAAAAAGTTTTTGCTGATGGTGTTGTGCTGGATTTTAGTTGACACTTGTGAGTAAACACACAGAATGTGTATACTTCTGTACTAGGTGTATGATTCTGGATAATTTGAGAATTGTAATTTATTTCTTTAAAATAGAGGTCATAATTCTCCACCATTCTGGAGAAGTTTGATTGCTTTAGCCTTAAAAATAAATGATTTGAGTAATTCAGTAACTTCCTCCTTGTTTGACCCTTTGCCAAATATGATAACACTGGTATAATCGGTCCTGCTTGGTCCCTGGAGTGCACGATCACACCGGTGTGATTAGATTGTTTAGTGCATCACGTGATCAGCTGTTAAATTCAAATCTGTTTTCTTGTTATGGCTGCAGCTGAGCAAAAGAAACACATTGTGTCATTGCTTTCAAACAGACATCTAAATACACATAAGTATTAGCAAAACATATATATTTATATTTTTGTATATTTTTAAATACATGCTGATGTTTATGGAGATGGAAATGATACTTAATTTTAAACATAAATGGATAAAGTGCTTTATTCACATGAGAAACACACTGTTAAGGTTACTAGAACACTTACTTTATACTCCTCCCTATTAAACAGGCACTTAATTCCATGTATTTCCTGAGAAGCTGATGGATTAACATGTTGTAAATCTCTCCACCGTAGGACAAACTATCATGGTGGCACTCATCATACCTCAATTATCAAATAATAGGATCAATATTAAGCTGTTTAAAGAGCAAAATACATATTCTTACACTTATTTGAAAATGTTAATATCATATATTTCTAAATATAATTAGAATGTTTGCAGCACAGGCTCATTGTGGATACATAACTCTGTCTACATTTCTGGAGACAGCAAATTATGTACCCAGAGGTACATCTGGCTCCAATTCATCTGTAAACCAAATGGCGGTATGATGCCGCTGATGGCTTCTGTTCCTTTCGTGCAACCACTGACTTGATGATGTGGAGCGAAGTTGACTGCAATGACGGGGTCAGAAGAATGGTTCCAGAAACCAGGTAAAACAAAAGCAAAATGAATTTAAATAAAAAAGAACAGGCTCAAAACGTAGTTAAATTACACGGTTGCAACGACTTTTCTTTTTCTAGATTGCCTTTGAAAACACTATTGGTTGGGTTCAGGCAAGGAGATGGTGGGTCAGTCGGTCAGTCAATCCAGAGCAAGTTGGTCTGGTCAGCTGAAGTGTATAGTAAGCCCTCTGGTGTATTTATGTAAGAAGACGATGCACAAAAGAAATTAGAGATCATCAAAAAGTGTACACAGCAGCCTCTGGTGAATTTGCAAAAACACAAATTGAGAGCAGATTTACCTGTGGACACACCCATCAGTCAAGCATTGACACTGATGCCCCATGTGAATTGAAGGTATGAAACCCCCCTCTTTTGGTTCATGCCTACCTCAGAATTTTTTTCAAAAAATGCTTTTCAAAAAATGAATGCATGATGGGTGTGGAGCTCTACGAGCAGATGGAGGAGTGGCCGTGGCCGGCAGATCAGGGGTAATAGACAGGAGCGAACAACTGCTGTCAGCTGGCTCACACAATGAGACACACCCCCGTGAGGAGACCCATGATTTTATAGTTTACAAAGTTAAAATTCAAAGAAATAAACTGTAAGTAATTTAATGTCCTGCCACATTTGTTATTCATAATTTCATATACACATAACCACAATTTGATATAACATTGTAAAGATAATCATGTTTATATAAACACTATAAACGAGGAGGACTTCTCTCCTCCTAAATCTCTGGGTCTGAATTCAGACATGGTGGATAGCAGTGCAGCAGGTATCTTGCCCTGACTATTCCAACCATTAGCCCTGCTGGTAATCTGGAGGATTTTAAACATGTGCGAATACAGCAGCATTCATATAGGCGATGTGTCTGAATGGTAATGAACTCAACTGATGAAAGACAAATTCCACCATTCTCCAATTCTTGTACAGCTCTCTCGACAAAAATGTTTGCTGCAAATGAACAGCTTTGCTGCATCGACCCTGACAGCATCGCAGAGAAAAACATCCAACAATCCCTGTGGGTCATGGAAACAAACATATGACCAGTGGCATGCGCAAATGTGGTCTCACCCATTTATTTGGTCTCAAAGCTTGCCAGGTCTTCCTTGCCTTTGGGAAGCATGTGCTCTCATGAATAATTAAGAAGCAGGGTCTTCTCATAGGATAAGAATACTCCACTCTGAATAATAATGAGAAACCGACACGTCATCACTCCACTAGCAGATTCGTACTACGTCTTCGATTTTGATCCCGCCCCAAAAATTATTTTAAACCCAGAAGAATTAAATTAAATTATCCAGTTTTCCCTACAATTAAAGCTGACAGGTGCTAACGTTATCTTAACTGATGCTCAACACACACAAATCTATCTCAAAAAAGTACTCCAGGGTATCATGAACCTTTACTGCTATCAAACAAGAGCTGTTGTTTTTATTGTTCTAGTTTTGTGAGTTTTGTCTTGTTTAGTCACGTTTATCAAAACCAGTAAAGTCTTATATTACGTCTGTATACTGCAACTATATTCTCAAAACTCTGGCTAAATCAAACAATCTTCTCAAAAAAATGTTTGACCTGCACCCAAAATAAAAATGCGCTTCAGATCACACACAGCCCAGCTGGTTAACATAATACATATTTTGACTCATATTTTTCACAGTTAGTAAAGAACTGGCTAATATTTTTGGACAGTTCATTTGTTTACATCATTATAACACACGTGTGAACAGTTTGGAGTCCTTGTGTGTAAATAATGGCAGTTGTGTTGAACTTTTGCTGCTTGTTTTGATGCAAAAATTGTGTTTGGCAAGGCATAAAGAGTGCATGATATTTGCAAAACTTGCTTAAGTTTTAGCAGGAAGTGTAATTTATTTTAAAAAATGGGTTTAGGCCATTGAGAATTTGGTTTGAAGAATGTGGTTTAGTAAGCAATTGTGAAAAACTCCCGTAGAAGTATCATACTGCTATCAATACTGGCCTTCACGGTGCTTTGTACTGGATCAAAATGAAAATAAGTGTATGACCCTTCCCAAGTGCCCAGTCTTTCATTGATGTCTATAAATAATCTCAGCACACAGCTCACAGGGGTAGTTTCCCAGCCTTGTCTCTGATATTACTGAACCTTGATTCTACACACACGTTTGTTAATTGTGCAAATTCTGCAATGTCTGCATTTACAGAACATTATCATTTCCCTCGAGTCACGGCGTGTTATGAATATGCAGATGTCCGTAGAGATGATCTTAATACATCTGTGACTGTGCAAATTAGGCAGACTATGGCTGTTTCATTTTAATCATTTGCAGGTGCAAGTAGGTCCTTGGCACTTTAATTAGAAAATGTTCTGGGCTTTTTTTTCATGCTAGCATTGTGGGAGAGTATCTGAATGCTGTTTTTTTTTGTGTTCGGCTCAATAAAGCAGCATAAGATCCGGCAGTGCCTGGGGTTTGTGCAAAAAAACACCTATTCAGGGTTGTTGGGAAAATGTGCCTCTACCACCATTTTTATAAAACTCCAAAAATGTACATAAAATTCACTGCAGTGTTTAGCTGAAATGAACAGTCAAGGCATTAAAGCAACCCAGGCTCATTCTGAATACTTACCTCTATATACAATGCTGGAGAGTGCCAAATATGTCCCAGAAATGTGTTTTTTTGCAGTTTTTGTTTTTCATGAATCCACCAGAGGCCAAATCAAATTTCTCTCATGAGTGCCATTCACGCCTGCTGTTCTGGGGTAAAATGGCTCATGCTGCAATGACAATTGCGTAAGCCTCAACTTCAGACACGCCCTCCTTCAAGCATTGACACTGATGCCCCATGTGAATTGTGGGTAAGATTTGGAGATGTTTTTAAAAGGTCATGAAACCCCCCTCTTTTAGTTCAAGTCTATCTCAGAATGTTTTTCAAAAAATGCTTCATGATGGGTGTGGAGCTCTACGAGCAGATGGAGAAGTGGGCGTGGCCGGCAGATCAGGGGTAATAGATGTAAACTGTTGTCAGCTGGCTTACACAATGAGACACAAACCGTGAGGAAACCCATGATTTCATAGTTTACAAAGTTAAAATTCAAAGAAATAAACTGTAAGTAATTTAATGTCCTGCCACATTTGTTATTCGTAATTTTATATATACATAACCACAATTTGTTATACCATTATAAAGATAATCATGTTTATATAAACACTATAAACGAGGAGGACTTCTCTCCTCCTAAATCTCTGGGTCTGAATTCAGACATGGTGGATAGCAGTGCAGCAGGTATCTTGCCCTGTCTATTCCAACCATTAGCCCTGCTAGTAATCTGGAGAATTTTAAACATGTGCGAACACTGCAGCATGAAAATAGACGATGTGTCTGAATGCTAATGAACTCAACTGATGAAAGACAAAGTCCACCATTCTCCAATTCTCATACAGCTCTCTCGACAAAAATGCTTGCTGCAAACCAACAGCTTTGCTGTATCGGCCCTGACAGCATTGCAGAGAAAAACATCCAACAAACCTTGTGGATCATGGAAACAAACGACCAGTGGCGGGCGCAGATGCGGTCTTACCCAGTCATTTGCTGGCTTCGGAAAGCATGTGATCTCATGAATAATTAAGAAGCAGGATCTTTTCATAGGATAAGAAAACTCTGCTGTGAATAACAATGAGAAACCGTTGCATCATCACTCTACTAGCTGAGGCCGCTGTTGACTAACTGACCCACCCTCCTTCTTCCCTAAACCCAACCAATAGTGTTTCAAAATCACAGATTGACCCTCTCACCCACTTCCCTAAACCCAATCGACAATTTTTAAAAGCAGTCCAGAAAACAAAAAGCCCCCACCTGATTTTTACCACGTTTTCAGATTTTACCACATTCTCAGCCTGTTATTACCTCATTAATTAAAATTTTTGGCTTCTGTTTTTGTCCTACCCTCTTTCTGGAATCGTTCTTCGGCGGACTCGAACCCCGTTGTCATAGTCAACCCCTCTCTGCATCTCAAATCCTCTGACGTACCTGGCAATCTACTTGACAAACTGGTAATTGCAGAAAAGTCATCGATACAGAGGTAAGCTGGTAAGTGTGAAAAGGAACGGCGTCATACCGCCCCATTGCATTTGTTTTAAAAACAAAATGCAGACATACGTACTTCTGGCTACATAATTTGTGATCTCCAGAAATGTATATAGGGCTACATTTTTAGAATGAGCCTATGTTGCATTAAAGCATTCATTATAGTAAAACTTTTATTTAGTTTCACAAAAAATATGATAAAATGCTGATATTGAGCAGATATTGAACACGCTTTAGTGTAGACTATACTATATTACACTATACTACATAATGCATATTAATACTATGTTATAAAAAGCTTTTACAATAGTGTACAAAACTAATATTTAATGTTTCAACTAGTTTTTATCACATACTTTTCAACACATGTATTTTGAAAACTTTTCACTTCACTCATCTTTCATTTATTTCATTTATTTTTCGTTTAAATTATCAGGGCTGAGGTGTGTCATGTTATAAAACTGATGTGTTGCCATGGAAACTTTAAAGAGATAAGTTCTGAGTAAGTCACATAAAAAAAAAAAAAAACAACAACAACAACACCGGTTCATTATGGATACGTACCTCTGTATAAATTTCTGAACAGTGCGAAATACAGGAGGTAAATTTTTTTTTCGCAGTTTTGTTTTCGCAAATCCACCAGAGGCTGCTGTGTACACTTTTTCAAATCTCGAATTTCTCTTGCAAGTGCAATTCGTGCCTGCTGTTCTCATGTACATCCACCAGAAATTGACTGACAGACTAACTGATCGACCAATAATTCCACCCAGCCCCTTCCCTAAACCCAACCGATGAGGTTTTCAAGAGCACTGATTTTCAGTTCTTACCACGTTCCCATTGTGTTATTTAGTTGTTTATTTAATAAAATTTTTTGGCTTTTTGTTATTGTTTTACCTGCTTTCTGGAACCGTTCTTAAGCAGACTCAAACCCTGTTGTCGTGGTCAACTCTTCTCTACATCACAAGTCCACCGATGTATGCGTCGAGCCATTGGGCAAACTGGTAACAGCAGAAAAGGCAACCACATAGAGATAAATGGTTAGCTGGTAGCGCAAAAAGAAACAGAAGCCATCAGTGGCATAATACCACCCCATAGCGTTTGTTTTAATAGCCCCTTTTACACATACTTACAGCAATTTTTCGGAAAAAGAAGTTGTAACATTATCGATAATTTGCCGGAATGCTGCGCTGTGTGAACGTAGAAGAAAAATTGCAGGAAAAAGTGCATTCACGATTAGAATGCGCTGACGTGAGATGTCTACTCCAACCAATCAGAACTTTCTTTCTTTTTATGAAAATAAAAGCCTTTAAATACTTTTACAGACACATTTAGCTGCTAGATATTAGTCAGATAACGTTTCTATGTTCCTTCTTAATACCAACTGTGGAAAAAATTATTGATAAAATGCTTATGATAAACCGCTGTTTGTTTAACTTCAAGCTCTACTTCATTTGCTTGATGCGTGTACACGTGAAGCAGCTGGTGCACACCAGCACACACATATATTATGTACCATCAACCATCAACAAAAGCCAGACCCCTTCTTTGTTTACAAATACAAGCGCAGCTGTTTAGAGGTCATTTCTGGTTAACGATGTCAGAATTTGCCGGTATTTTGGAATGGATGTGCGAATGGCCTTTTCAGGAAAAATTCCGGAACGTTCTTGCCTGTGTGAACAGTGCTTTCTTTTTTTTTTTTTACTGGTATCAATGTGTGAAAGGGGCTAATGATAAAATGCATCCATACATAGCTCTGGCTACATAATTCATGCTCTCCAGAAATGTATACAGGTACAATGAGCCTTTGTTGAAAAAAAAAAAAACAAAAAAAAAACTTGTGTAAAGGGGTCAGCAGGAGCACTTAAAACGTGTGAAAAGGTTAAAATCTCAGAAGATGTACTTTTCCAAAAAATTGAAGAAACTCCACTGTTATTATAAGGTCACAGAGAATCACTGTGTACAATTAACAAGGGATTCAGTACACAAAGTACTGTAGATGCTGGCTGCACTTAACTAAATGGCCAACAGTGTAGCTAATAACCCTGACATCAATAGAACATGAAAAAATACTATCGAAAAGGCTACTAGTTTCTAGCATTCTCAAAAAAATGTGTTCAATAGAAAAAAGAAACTCTAACAGGATTGCAACATGTGAAGGGAGACTAAATGATGACAGACTTTTCATTTTTGGGTGAACTATCCCTTTAAAGTCTCTCCTGTCTGCTCTGTTCTCTCACCAAATAAGAGCATCTTCATTTCTGGCTGCTGTGTCAATTTCCATTTCCCGGATCTTTCATTCTGAGCTTGTGCTTGTCTTAATCACACCATCAGCTTCATTTCCACAGAAACCTGAGCAAAACGAAGGTAAAGAACAGGAAAAGGTCAATCCTTCATCACAGCGTACAGCCGATAGGGTGATTGAAAGACATGATATTTTCACCAGAACAAGACAGGGTTGTTGGATAGCCTTTGACTTTACATAAAGCAATTGTGTCACCATAAAAAAGGATGGAAATATTTTTTTTTTTCTGCATAATTTGACAAACACTTCTAAGGACGTGCAGGGCATGTTCATTGTAGTGCCAGTTCTTTCTGACCTAGAATCAACTTTCTACGTGATGATTCTCTAAAGAGAAATCCCAACCTGCTTTAACTTAAAAGAATACCAATAGATTACTTTTTTCAGTTTACCTTGGTGAAGACAGCTCATAACATCATTTAGCCAGCATGTCATGGTCAGTATATTGTAAAAGAAACTAAAGAGAAGCATCTTAGTTCTTGTTTTATTCCCAAAAAACAAATCAGGACAGAATGAACCCAGGCTGTCTGTAACTTTAAGTGCTTAGCAGGATGTCAATGTGTTTTTGCAACGATTGTTTTCCTTAATCAGAAGCAAATCTTGTTTACAATAATTAGCAGACAGGTGAAAAGGAGGGGAAAGTCATTTTCTGAAGAGTCCTTGCTTTCATAGATCAATATAATGCATTTTAATGCCACGCTGTTTACCTCTTCCTGGAAGAAGTTAGTACAAAATTAAAACCATGCCACTTCCTCAGTTCAATACTGTTTTATTTTGTTTTTGTTCTGTTTAATAATGTCCCCATTTTGAAGTCTCTGTCATCTTTACTCACCCTTTCTGCTGCTGCACATATGTATGATTTACTTTATTGTGCAAAACAGGGACGTGCAGAGACATTATGAGAGGCAGGGGCTCAAGATGAAAAAATAAATAAATAAAACTAACACGTTACAATGAGGTTGTATTAGTTAATGATAGTTAACTAATACAATGTATTAGTTCATATTAGTTCATGTTACCAAGCATGAATGGATGTTAATAATGCATTAGTAAATATTATAACTATGATAAATAAGTTCTGTACAAGTATTGTTCATAATTAGTTCATGTTAGTAAATAAATTGACTAATGAAACTTTATTGTAAAGTGTGACCATAAAATATTTATAAAAAATAAAGTTTCCCCCAAAAATAAATGAATAAATAAAACAAATACTCCCCATATGCACCATTAAGGGGATCTGAACCATATGGTTTTCTTTTTCTGCTGAGATGTGCAAAACAGAAGCTCTCTGCTGTTGGTTTGTGGACAGTCATGTTTAAACAAATGCACATTTTGGCTGCTCACACCCCTTGCTCTTAAACATGAGTCTGTTCTGTGCTTTCACTTTGTTTAGGCATGAAAACACTTTAAAATAAATATAAAAACGGCAGCATTCCCTTCTTTTTCATTACAAGGGCCGTCTCCCCTTCATATGCAATCCTCAAAACAGTGATATAGCGGTGCATGACTGTCAGCTGACGCACTCCATAGTGATAAATAGTTGCTGTTTCCCAAACGGACTCTGTACACGTGATTTGAGAAAGTCTGGGTTTTGGGGCTGTGTTTAAACGCACATATACACATAATGATATCTAAAGATGTCGATCTTGGTGGGTCAACTAATTTTGTCCTAAATGAGGATAAAAAGTTAGGAAAGCAATCGAATGCTTTCATTATAACGGTAGATGTGTGCATTTTTAAAGTGACACCTCTGGTTTTTAATGTAATCAAACAAAAAAAATCTAAATAAATTAGAGATTCATTCGTTGCTCTTTAATCAGAATGTGTAAGTTATACAGTGAAGAAACGGCTAATGAGATTTGATAGCTTGATTCTATTTCATCATAATAGCTATTAATTTTAATAAGCTGAACTTTTTGCTAATGTACTTGCTGCTAATATATCCTATTTATTTTTTCTTTTGTAAATAATAATAATAATAATAAAACATATTACTGACCATTTAACTGTTCATTTACAATTAAACAGCTCCAAATGAACATATTGAGTAATTCGGGGGATTTTTTAAAACCCTTATTTTCACATCCCAATGTGACAGGTACGGGCGAGCTAATGGGACAAACTGGTTACAGAGGGAAAGCCGTCCATTCGGAGGTAAGCAGTCAGCTGGAAAGCGCAAAAAGGAATGGCGTCATACCACCCAGTAGCATTTGCTTAAAAATTAAAGTTAGCCATACGTACCTCTGGCTACATAATTTGTGGTCTCCAGAAATATATATAGGGCTACATTTTCAGAATGAGTATGAACTATATGCCTAAAAAAATGTATAAATGTTCTTTTAAATAGTTTATTAATAATTTACTTACTCATTCTGAACGCTTATAACACTCATAACTATTCTTAAATAGCTGGTTTGTAAATAATGCAATACTTAATTTAGTAATGAGAAATTTGACATTACAAACTATCAATATCCATTCATTAAGCACATCATTGCTTACAAGTTAAGAATATAGCATTTGTAGCTGTATTTATAAACTACTTACAAATGACTATTTAGTGCTTAACAAATGATGACTTAACTATTTTCTAATGCTTAATAAATGATTAATAGCGTGCAGTTATTATATAATTTACCAATATAATAAAAAAAACAACAACTATGTGTAATAACATTCACACCAACACAAAGTATTGTTCTGTTAGCATGATATCAAGTGCTGCAGTATTGATGTTTGTCGCTTTTAATATCTGAGCTCTTTAAAGCAGTGTTCTGATTCTGATTAGCTGTCAATGTTTTTTAGAAGTGTTTTAAAAGTGATTTCTTTGAAAGTGATGCTATTGTCGTTATTGTTGTGGTGTTATCATCACTGTTGTGAGCGGGTGTTAACTCATATGACAGTTTCCTCAAGCTCAATGAGACCCTGTCACAGACATATCTCGGCTTCTTACTATTTTTATCTTTAAACCTTGCTTGTTTTTGGAAGGAAATATTGTCACAGCACACAAATCATGCCAACATTATTTTACTAGTTAAGCTACATACTAATATCCTTCAGTAAATGAACCACTGTCCGGTTAGCATTTAGCAATTCTACATTAGGCAACATTAAGCTGAAGTAATATAAAATGTACAACCAAAACAAGTAACCATTTTGATGCACAAAATCCGTATATGTGTTGAGAACATTAAATCTGACATTTTGTATGAACTCCATGACAAGAATCAGACTTTTCAATGCTACAAGACAGAGAGGAACTTTTATTTTTTATATTATTTTATTGCTTTAGCTTCTGTAAAGAGAACTGAGAAATCCTGTGATGAAGGCAAATCAAAATTCAATACAGCACACCAATGCTAGGCACAAATTTACACTCGGTGACAGTTTTCTGAAAAACAAACACTTGAAATCTGAAGCAAATCAGTGTTCATTAAAGTGAGTGGCTTTGCTGGCACACAGTGTCTGAATGGACATCAATGGTGAGTGGCTTCACTACTCTGAATAAACTGCTTATGTCGGCAAATGGCTTATTATTTTTTGGAATCATCATTCAAAATGTTTGCAAACTGGAAAAAATTTTGTTTATTAGAGTCAATGGCATCAATGTAATTTGATTGGTTGTGAAAAGCCTGGCTATTGGTTAAGGTTTGGTTATTTCCATTGATACAGCCTGTGTTTAAAACCACTCACCTTTTAACTCCTTCACTAATCCCCATATAGTGCAAGAATAAGCGCACAATATCAGGAAATAGGGAACAATAGGGAACTTTTATTTGTTTTACTCTTTATTGTCAGCACTTTGGTCAACTGTGTTGTTTTAAAGTGCTTTATAAATAAAACTGAATTGAATTGAATTGAAAAATGAGTGACTGAATTTGTCCGCAGATAATTTTGGTATGAACATTACACCTGTCAATATCTGATATGTTCTGCTTGGATTTATTCATGTTGCTGTTTATGTGTCACATTTATTGTATTACTTGATATCAGAGAGAATAAAAATATCGGCTTGTGAAGCTTTTTATTTCTTTCTTAATTACATTTAAAAATAAATAAAAACACTACTGTAAAACTGATTTGTTCGTAAAAATATGACAGTGTACAAATATCCTCTATAAAAAGTCTGCATGAAATCAACATTTGCAATGTTATTTTGCTAGTGTACATTGATAGATCCTCTATCCTTAAGTTTAAAGTTAATCTACTGAAAAACAACAATCACAACAACTGCTTGTTTTGGTTATTTTTATTCACAATCTAATCATTAGCTTCCACATTGGAAAGTCAGACTTCTGATGGTTTGGGCATTTCAATAATATACACATTGTCATACTGAAATAAATGTCTGCTGCAACTTCCAGTTTATGCAGAATTTAAACATTATTTTCATATGATTTCCGGTTAGTGTTCTTAATTAAACTCGTGAGGTAAATCTGGTGTACATTCTGAATAAAAGTTGCCTCTAGTGTTGCAGTCCACGGTATTGCATTGAGTGCATTGTGTCTTACATTGCATCGCTGAGAGATGCAATCTCAGATTGCACCATAAAGGCTGCATCCAGATACTATTGAACTGGTGTTTTATTTAGAAAAACTGTGTTTTAATGATTGTACAATGCATGTACACTCATAAATAAACTAAATTGTAGTGAACAAATGTAAGTAATGAAGTCATTCGCTCGGAATTCAAACACAACAAAATGGCCAACATCTAGTACACTGTAGTACACTGGTGCAGGGGTTCTCAATCCTGGTTCTTTTGACACTACACTCTACACATTTTTTTACAACCTTAAGTACCCTGCAAAGTGGACATTACAGAATATTCAGCCATGATTCCAGTTCAAAGAAGCATATTCAATTCAAAGGGTATTAAAATGTCTGTGATATAACTTGTATTAAAATCTCATGATTATGGTTAAATACCCCTTCACACTTCTGTAATGAGGCTTGCCTGAAGATGCTGCAAACAGTGTACAAAGCTATAATAAAGAGTCAAAAATAAGAGTCTCTAAATTAAGAAAATAAATTAGGACCTGACATATTGTAAGCCAAATGCAATGACATATAAATTGCTTGTTTGTCGAATTAGACCACTATTAGATGAATAACTACTTGTTTGTAGAAAAAATTACAGAGTTTAGCTCCAACTTGTCAGTAAATGTATAGTGTACCTATTAAGAGCTTGATTAGCTGATTCAGTTGTGTCTTGTTGGGGTTGAAGCTAAACTCTGCAGGTCTGAGTTTGTGCACCCCTGGTCTATGCAACCACATTAACATCACATGTAGAATATGTGAAACACACATGAAAATGGTTTCTGTAAGATTTAAAATGTAAAAAAAAAAAGTCCCAAAATTATGTTTCACGTCTTTCACATGCATTCTTCGTGTGATTTCAGCTTTTCTGTAAGGGTCAAAACGTTCAAATTTACTTACTCGCTTTGTCCCAAACCAAGACTTTTGTTTGTCTTCAGAACACAAGTTAAGATATTTATGATAAACTCTGACCGATTTCTGTCCAAATGTGACATGCAATAACAAACCTTGTTTCTTGAGTGTCAAGCAAATATGTTTGAGATTCAATGATAAATGTTTATATGCAAATATAAGCCTAAATGAAATCTGTTCATCATATAAAGTATCTCAGTTCCTTCAAAATAATGATGTTACCCGCTCAATTTATGAATTGTTTTTATTTTTTAACTGCTTCTGAACATTTTGAAACATCAGAGATTTGGGTAAAGAGACTTTCAGTGGTGTAAGTCAAATCTCACAGATTTGATTTAATATGATGGTAAAGATTTATATTCTGAACATAAAAGAATTTCGGGTTTGACATGAGAGTAAATGGTGACAGAAGTTTCATTTGATGATGCATAAACTCTTTGAGTAACCTTTAATTAGATAAACACCTAAGGAACAATAGTGTATGATATTTGATTGTGCAGGCAATCCTGCTTCTCGTGTCACCATAAACTTATCTGTGGAGAGCATTTCTGTTCATTTAAAGGTGTGGATCTACTTGATATTCCTCTGTCTGCTTACGAAGATACTTTCCTCAACCTAACAAATTCTGCATAATTCATAAATCACCTGTGCTGTCATCTTTCATAGCTGTCAGACCTCTTGAAATAAAGTACGCATCCATAGCATCGGGGCTTTCATCTACACCTATATCTTTTGTCTCTTGAAATCTTCCTGCCGCTGTGTTTAAATGTTTGTGCGCCTTTGACAAAGGCACGTCGCACATTAAGCCAAAAACCTCCAGACAGATCCATGGGCTGATGTTGCTGTAAGCATTGTTATTCTTTATTAAAGCCACCATCTCAGGCAAGGTGAATGAGGGCTGGTGTGTCTGAGTCTGACACGGGGGAAAAAGTGGAGTGATGAAGAGGTAATTAAAGACAGGAAGAGGTGAATATGATTTTGGGGGGATCTGTCTGTAATTGGACACATGAAAGACACAAGTAGGGTGCATCGCTAGTGCTGCTGCTCCTTATTAGCCGCTAATGTGAAAACCAATATTTCAGCCCACGTCAAGGTGCAGTGGGAGACGGCAGCTCTCTCCGACAAGTGTAGGGTCCCCACTGAGAGTTTGAGAGCATGCCAGGCATTGTCCTCCATTCTCCTCCTGTTTAATTCGTAGACAGATCCTGGTTCAAATAGACCTTCACTGTTTTGGCTGAAAGCTAGCTCCTCTGTGTCAAATCCGACGGTTAAAGCACACAGACCCTGGAGAGAGATACCCATATCTTTCTTCCTGCTGTAATTAGATGAATATGCCTCTCCAGGTTGAGCTTTTTAGGATTTTGTACTGGACATTTTTCAGGAATTTCCTGCTTTTGTCAGCGATGGTGATTTCGTATTTATATACGACTAAATTAAATAATAAAATAAATATACACAACTGGGAAAAAGTCTTAGGTCACTTGAATTTTCAACACTACCTTCAACAACAACAACAAACACAACATAGGCTCATTCTGAAAATGTAGCCCTATATACATTTCTGGAGATCACGAATTATGTAGCCAGAGGTACATATGGCTGCATTTTGTCTTTAAAACAAACGCTATGGGGCGGTATGATGCTGTTTCTTTTTGCGCTTACAGTACCAGCTGACCGCTTACCTGTGTATGGACGGTTTTTTCGCTGTTACCAGTTTGTTCAGTGGCTCACTTCGGCGAACTATTGACGTGGAGCGGAGTTAACTGTGATGAAGGGGTTCAAGTTCGGCAAAGAATGGTTCCAGAAAGCAGGTAAGACAAAAACAAAAGCCTAAAAATAAAATAAACAATTAAATAACAGCGTGAGAATGTGGTAAAATCTATAAACGTGGTAAAAATCAAGCTGCATTTCCAAACATAATTTTTTTTGGTAATTTTTTCATTGTAATAATCCAGTGAGATTTTTGTTTGCACAAGGCATCTGAGAGCAGCCAGTTATCCACAAATCTGTTTTCACCATCATCCAGTGCATTTACAGTACTAAGACATAAAGAAACAGAAAAAACACTGACACAGACAATCATTCCTGCCAACACTCCTGTGTTTCCCGGGAGTCTCCAGTATTTCAGACCCATTTCCCCCCACCCTCACGTTTTGTTATTTCTCCCGGAAAACTCCATAAATTCAACCCCCCCACCCCCAATCCTCAGCATTTTGGTACAGTTTGTGAAACCCCTGGGTCGCTAACTTTGGTATAGGATCTGATCGCAGCGGCCGCCCGAAACACGACCACCTCATGGTTCAGGGACAAATTACTATATTCTGAAAAACTGTGGCAACATCTCCGAGAAATTTCAAAAAACGTATCTGCAAAGCTAGCTAAAACACTATGCAAAAGTGTACCTAGGGAAAAAATCTACATTTTAAATACAAAGGGTGGTTACATCAAATGTTGTTGTAAACTCAAAAAAGAAGTTGTTGCTGCTTGTTCAACTATTTATTTAAAATGAGCTGAATCAACACAATTCTTGTTTTTTTGGGACTTAATTGTTCACTTAAATGTTCAATCCACTTATATTTGTAAAAAAAAAAAATCTATATCTATATATATATAGATCTATATATATATATATATATATATATATATATATATATATATATATATATATATATATATATATATATATATATTTGACTGTCTTTTTTTTCTTAAAATAGCTTAACTTGAAGTGCTGTAAAACATTTTCGGGAATTTTTTTTTAAGGTACTTTATGAAATGTTGGCATATGGCAAAAACGTCCAACAGTGGATCTGACTTAGACATGTCATATTTAAAACTTTCTTTATAATTAATAATTTTGTTGTTTGAAATGATTTGATTGGTGTTGCAGTATTGTAAGCTTTAACACAGAACTTATAAACAACACCTTATACATGATTTCCAACAACTCATATTCCAACAGCTTTCATTTATTCCATTCTTTTTTGCTGAATATTATTAAAAACAAACCTAATATTGTATTATTATGTATACAATAAACAGTGAATATAAATATTTTATCCAGTAAATATTATAATAAATAAATAACAAGTCTAGAATATCCAAATGCATCAGAATAATGTAGCTACTAGCTAACAATATTTATACTATATACTATACTACACCTGTCTTATCTGCCTCTGAGCTAACTTACCTGAACTGTCTCTATCAAATGTCCAGTCTGCATCATTCTCATGGTCACTGAAACCCATCTCATCCTCAATTTCATCTACAGGAAGAGCCAGTTCTGTCCTTTTCTTCTTTTACATAGAACATGGTGATGCTCACTAATACACTGTTTCCCGTATTCATATCTATTCAAAAGTAGTATTGTCAATAAAACTAGATTTTATCCATAATGCAAATGTCATTAACATACAAGTAATCAACATTATATTACTAGCTTTCATGTTGTTATTGTTACAACTTAAAAGTTCACAGCTGACATTGCTAGCTAGCTAACCCATTGCAATATTTCACGTTCCACCATTGCACAGTGTTGCCATTTGGCAACGCACACATTTGATCTATTTACAAAAAAATAATTTGATTTTAAAAAGTTTGAGTTATAAATATGTCATCATAACTTACTGGAGGTGATGTTTCAGATTTTTTTGTGGATCTGACATAATTTGATTCTTTGTTTTTATTGACGTTTACATTTACATTCAGCAACTACTCACAATAAATGCCAATCTGTCAGAAATCGCGCAACAGAAAAACACAGCATGTCATGTGACTTAACCAAAGCACATCATTGGCTACACTAAGGTCTTTTCTTTGCAACAACAACAACAACAAAAAATGTTGGTCTTAAAGAAACAGTGACAGGGAAATGAACATAACTATATTGCCATATGGTGACATCGTGCTGTAGAGGGTTAACTTAATCAGTTTGTGTTGGGACAACATGAAGGAATTGAGTGGAACCCAGCATTTTTACAGTGTAAGTTCGTCAAATCTATTTACAGTATTGCATTAGTTTTGTAAACATTCTCACTTTACAGCATTTACTTATAAGTGCCTAAAACTTTATACAGAAGTGTAGCTTTGCAGGTAAGATTCTCATAGTGTCTTGTCAGGGTTCTTCTGGATTTAGGACCATCTAAGGTCAAGGCCTAAAGCACATGGAGCGGTTGTACTTAGGATGTTTCTGAATACACTTTTGCTAGTTTAATTATGGACAACACACTCGGCACATAGTTACAGGGTTGTCCCTATTCCCTTAATGAGTCGTAGATGTGTTTTGGCAGCCCATCAAAGTCTCATGAATAAATAGATCTATGTATATGTACCCTAAGTAATGTATTTCAGGCTCGTAGACAGAATGTAGACAGTGGTCTCTAGTGAATTTGTAATCTGAAATTTGCAACAAAATGTAACAGGATCATCATAATTTAAGTTTTGTAGAAATGTAGGCTGAGGTGTATATTTCCAGTGTGCCTTGGCTGTCAAAATAATAACTGAGTCAGGCTGAAATTTGTAAAAATCACTTGCATTGCAACTGGCGCTACATTGTGTAGGTTTTTTGATAGGTTTTTAGTATGAAACAAAATCATACAGTGCATTATTTTATTCAGAATCACAAACGAACATGTCTCATATAAACTGGTTCTGAATGAATGAAAATCATAAAGTCCAAAAGTGTTGTCTGGTTTACAAATAAACAACTCTATGATTTATTTTATTTTACATTTACAGTTTTTCTAAGTTGTTTACACACAATTACTGTACTTCAGAAACAATGACTATAACATGTAACTGATGCACCAACCCCCTTAACCAATTCTGCTAAACTACAAGCACAATTCCTGCTTCACACTCAAATTGCAGGTTTAAAACACACTTTTTTCAAAACACTACATACAATTCTCTGCATTTGGCACAATTTTTATGCAGAAAATCTCTTGCTTTCACAAGGAACACACTGTCATTCAAAATTGTAAAGTCAGTTGCCATACTTTGCATACTAACTCATCACATAGGTAAACACCTGCCACACATAATGGCAACTTAGAAATCAGAGCTCATCTGGTTCATAACTTGTTCACTGGCCACCCATGTTTTTTAGTTTTTTATCTCCCTCCATATTCTCCATTTGTCAATCCTATTGAGAATTTTTTTTCTGCCTGGGGATGGAAAGTGTATGACCAAAATCACACAATTTATTTTATTTGTTTTACTGTAACTGTATTCTGTAAATACTTCTGTTGATGGTACGTAGACCACATTGTGTGCAACTTTGTGTTGTTTAGGATTAACACTGTGTACACTGTTTTTGTGGAAAAATACAGTAAAATATATTTGGTACCGTGTATTTGTGTGTTTTACATAAAAACAATATTCTGAAATATTTTAAAATGCACTTCTGTAGGTCTATGAACTCTGTAGTAAGCGTAACACTGTACAAAAAAGGCAGTAAGTCATTATGATGAATGGAGAAGTGGTCATAGTGTTTTACATTTAGCACATCGGTGCTCAACATCTTCTAAATGTCTAGTCATGTGATGGCTTGTGTGTGTCATTTGAAAACAAAACACCATTTTGAGAAAAAAATCACATTGTTTTGAACGTAAAGTTTCATTTTGCAGGAGAGTTGGAGGGTTTTGCCCAATGTGTGTGTGTTTTTTGATTTGTGTGTAGAGTTCTGACAATATGAGGCATGCTTTCAGAAAATGTGTGTAAACAATTAGGAAAAACTGCAAAGACAGCTATATCATGTGTTTGAAATTCGTACATTTTGATTGTACCATAAAAGAAGAAGAAAAAAACATTATTATGAGTAAAACCTACAGCAAAGCTTGTAAGAGACAAATCATCTCTTGTGCCTTGCCTCTTCATACTCCCCAAACAATCTCCCAAAAATGCTCCCAAAATATTATTCTCCCAAAACAAACAATTGCTCTGCTGGTGGTGGCAGTTCCGACATTTGGTGAACGTAATGACAGACATGACAGATTTGTCAGCAGCAGCCATTATGTTTTCTCTTTGAGATGTAGTTTGATATATGAAGTACAATGGATGCAAGACTCAAGAGCTTGGTGTTGCTGGGGATAACTCATGGAAGCTTGACTTCTTCTCTTGAGTGATGGTAAATTACTCTGACATGCTTTGTCCTCAGCTACATGCAGAAAAGGAGAAATTGTGTTTCTCTACCAATGGATATTTTCCTGAAACTAAAACACTTTTATAGATTTGAAGAAGCCATACTGTATGATGCCTCTTTTGACAACACATAGAATAACTCTCTGGTGTCCCCAGACTGTGTGAAGTTTCAGCTCCAAAAACCCTACAGATTATATAAGTATATACATTACCTGACAAAAGTCCAAGTTTTAGGAACAACAAGTAATAACTTGACTTCTAGTTGATAATTTGGTAACAGAAGTGGTTTATATAAAAGGCATATTACTCTATATTATGCTTATTTTACCAATATAAAATAAGATCATGCCTTGATTTTTAATTATTTAATTAGGACAGTAATGACTTTGCTTATACAAAAGTCTTGTCACTTAACAGAAATAATGTACAGTATAGAATAGGGGTGTCAAAATAAATTGTTTCATCAGTGCACAGCGATGCAGATGGGGACAATTTGATATCGGTTCAGTAATGGATCATAACCGGTTATTACGTACTGACGTCATTTATCTCCTATGCACGATGTTGCAGTAGAATACTATGGCGAAGGAGGCAAGGGCGAGTAAATAAAATGCTCCTTCTACTCAAAAGGCAGATAATTATGTACAATTCAACTGCTTGTGAGTTGGCCTCCTAGTCTTTTGTTAACACTGAAGAAGGCACAGCACAGGAGCCGCTATTTCACTACTAGGGAGAAATGCTGTAAAACCTCATCTCTGCCTCTCTCTCACATTTTGGACATTTGACCTGCTGCCTGTTTGTGAGGTAACTTTTCCTCTCCTCTTGGCTGTTAAAGCAATACTTGTGGATCCAGACATGAGCATGCCTGATGTGCGAGTATTCTTCACTGCCGTGTCTGTTATGGATTACCTGCGATAACTGCGTATTATGATTATGCACATATAGACTGTAACGGCAGCTGTTCTTCCCACGTCACTCATCGGTGAACAGCGCTTTAATTTCTAAAGCCAATCGCAGACCTTTCTGTTGAGCAGGGGAAGACAAGTCATAGGGGTGTAAGACAGCGCTCAAAAAGGAAGCGGAATAATATTTACATTAGTTTACTTGCTTTAAATGCTCATGCTGTCTTCTGTGCATGTATTGGAGTTTTGTTTGAAACATTCTAAAAGAGTGTTTTCTTTGAGCAGGTCAAATTAAAGGTACAGTTCATATATCTTACTGCTTGTATTGAAGGACAATATTGTATTACAAATAATATAAAAGTATTAATATTTTTATAGATTTCTAAATATAATCTAAAATCTAATTATGTATGGAAATCATCGTCAATGCACCACGATCCACCAAGATATCGAATTGAACCAAATGAATCGCATGATAATCGAAACCGAACCGTGAGACCAGTGTAGGTTCACACCCCTAGTATAGAATATAAAGTCATGGTGCAGTGGAAAAAGAATAAATATTGTGTATAAAGGGGGTCGAGCCTTCTCACTTATGGCTCCTAAACTCTGGAATAGCCTTCCTGAAAATGTCTGAGGCTCAACACACTCTCGCAGTTTAAAACTAGATTTTTAGTAAAGCATACACGTTTTTCCATCTCATTTATATACACTATAAACAGCAGCTACGCAAATTTTTTCTCTTTATTCTCTATTTCCACCTGGGGATACTCATCCCGAGGCCCTCAGATTATGCAGCGCCACTGATTCGATCCAAGACCAGCGACGAGATGATCCCAATGTTTCCATAATCTTGGACCAGGCCGTATCCTGAGCAGCTGCTGTGGTGATCATGGAGGAATGGAGAGCATGAGACTTATTCCTGTGATGGTCCAGGGACAGACGAGTCTCACTGACATCCAGCTTCTCCAGTGCCTAGACTGCAGCTCTGCACAAGACGTTTGGCCATAGGAGATATGGTTGTGTCCAACTGAGCCTGGTTTCTCTCGAGGTTTTTTAATTCTTCTCTTTCGCAAATTCGTGAAGTTTTTTCCTCGCCGCTGTCATCACTGGCTTGCATGGTTTGGGATCTGTAGAGCTGCACATCGATGGATTTGCTTTTCAGTGTTTGGACTCTCAGTAGTGATTATTAAATCACACTGAACTGAACTTAAACACTGAAAACTGGACTGACACGGTTTCAATTTACTATGATCTTCTATGGGAAGCTGCTTTGACACAATCTACATTGTAAAAGCACTATACAAATAAAGGTGAATTGAATTGAAAATGACTCCCAAGAGCTTGGAAGACTGCCTCAATACATCTCTGCAATTACACAAAAAACTTATTAATAATGTCATCTGGAATGGCAAAGAAAGCGTTCTTGCAGGTCTCCAAAAGTTTATCAAGAGTTTTTGGATTCATCTTCAATGCCTCCTCCTTCATCTTACCACAGACATGCTCAATAATGTTCATAACTGGGGACTGGGCTGGCCAATCTTGGAGCACTTTGTCTTTCTTTGCTTTTAGGAACTTTGATGTGGAGGCTGAAGTATGAGAAGGGTCGCTATCCTGCTGAAGAATTTGCCCTCTCCTGTGGTTTGTAATATAATGGGCAGCACAAATATCTTGATCCCTCAGGCTGTTGATGTTGCCATCCACTCTGCAGATCTCTTGCACACCCCTGCACTGAATGTAACCCCAAACCATACTTTTTACTTTACCAAACTTGACTGATTCCTATGAGAATCTTGGGTCTATGTGGGTTCCAATAGGTCTTCTGCAGTATTTGTGATGATTGGGATGCAGTTAAACAGATGATTCAATGAAAAAATCTACCTTCTGCCACTTTTCCAAATTATCAACTAGAAGTCAAGTTATTATTTGTTGCTCATACAACTGGATCGACAACAAAACTTTTGTCAGGTAGTATACAGCGTGTCCAATTTGCCACTTTTCGGGTGTGTGGTAAAGTGTGTGTTCTTTTAGTTTGTAGACGAGGGCATGACCTTTACAGTTTGTGCTTCAGATAGTTAGATTAGCAAAACAGAATAATCTCAAATTGACAACAAGTTCAAAGTGGCCAGGAGAGTTGTCCAGCATAGTATTTTCAATTACCTGTGCCACCACTTTGTCTACGTTCCCCTAGAGGTACCTATGTTCCCTCCTCTGTCTTAGTTCTTCTTCCTGTGTTCTTGTATACTTAATTTCGTCTACCTGTTATTTGTTCCAGCCAGGGTATTTAACTAGTCACTTTTTCTCTTTTCCTCACTTGGTTTTTCAGTCAGTACCCTGTGAACTTGCCTTGCATTCATTTGACCTCCTGATCTACGCCTAGTAAGACTTTTGTTTTCTTTGTTGCTTGCTGCCTTATTGTTTGTTTGTTTTCTCCCATTGTGGAGCATTCTTTATGTGTTTATTATATTGTTAAAACCTTTTGTATATCTCATTTGAGAAGAATCTTAGTTGTCTGTTTTGCTACCTCATTCTGAGAAAATCAGAGTCAGGGGTGTCCAAACTCTGTCCTGGAGGGCCAGTGTCCTGCATAGTTTAGCTCCAACTTCCTTCAATTCACCTGCCTGGAAGTTTCTATTGGCTCGTTTCCACTGACTGGTACGGTACGGTACGGTACGGTTTGGTACGGGTCACCTTTATCAGGCTTGCGTTTCCACTAACAAGGGTACCCTTTTGGTGGGCGTGGTGTATGACAGAAAGTTTCAGTCGACGTCATTCTAGCTGGAGGAAATGTCTACAGTAAAGCTGTACAGGTCGCTTACATATTATATGAGAAGCACTTCTCACAAAACAGATGCTTCATAAACATAAATACTTGTGTAGAAATGTTTATTACTAACTTTTCAATGAACATGAGTTGATTATAACTGCAGATCAAAGACAGTGCGAAACAGCCTACTGTAACGTCTGTAATTATATTAAATAACTAAATAAATGAACATATATAAACACATACAGCCCTTTACAGTCTCCGATATGTTACCAACTACAGAAGAACTACATAAAGTAGACATTTCGCCCGTATTTAATGTGCTCCTTTTTTCCCGGCTTCTCCTTTGTTTCTTAGCGCTTCACTCTCGTGTTTGTCAGTGTCTGACAGGATCGGGTTTCAAAAGCACGTCAATAATCAAGCGCAGGTTATTATCATCAGCTCAAGAAGTTTGTTATTTCAGATATAATGTTAGACGCACGGCGAGCGCTAGCAAGAAAGCGAAACCGCTCGCGCCTCAGACTGGCTCGTAAAAAACTACGGGGCACAGAGTAAATCTGCTCTTCTTCTTGAATTTGTGGCTGTTCATCAAGATGACGACAAGGTTTGTTTGAGCCCAGATCGACCATGGCTCGTTATTATATGTATTTATAATTCCGCTAAAATCTCTCGCTGTGTTTTTCAAACATGGCGGGTTTTTTGTTTTCATTCTGGCTTGTTGCGTAAGCGAATGACGTATCTCTGTAAACCAATAGCATTCAGCTGCGCGTGTGGCTCCGCCTTTTGGTACCCTTTCTCGTGTTTGGTACCCTTTCGAAAGGGTGCCGAAAAAGTGGTACGGTACGGTTCGGTTCGGTACGCTTTTTGACAGTGGAAACGGCCATAAAAGCGTACCAAACCAAACCGTACCGTACCACTCAGTGGAAACGGGCCATATTATACCTAGAGAAAGCTTGATTAGCTGGATCAGGTGTGTCTAATTGGGGTTGTTTGGACACCCCTGATCTAAGTTGACTTTTTTTTCTTCACACCAGAGACCTGGGTTTAAGACCCGTCTGTGACAACTTGACTATATTATGCAAAATGCAGCATTTAAGTTATGTAGGGAGTGTTGCAAATGTGATGACGTGAAACATTCAGAAAGTATAAAGCGTGATACTTAAGTGTTGTAAAGCTGTTTGTACACTGTAAAAATGTAAGGTTCCACACAATTCATTCATGTTGTCCCAACAAGAATTAAGTTAACTTAAGTTGTCCCAACAAAAGCCCAATAATTGTGTTGTTTCAGCCCATTTTAAATAAGTAATTTGTACAAGCAGTAAACATTTTTGAGTGTATATTGGACATTCGTTCACTCTTTTTTTTAACCTTAAAATGTTAGTTCACTCAAAAAAATAGAATTAGCCCATGATTCACTCAAGGCATCATTTTATAGAACTTTTTTTTTTCAATTCAATCTGGTTGAAGTAATTCTAAAACAATGATGTCTGGCAGTATTTATTCAGCCAGTAAAAAAAGTCCTATAATAATATCCATATTTAAAACTTTATAAGCAATTTGCATTACTTCTAGAGTGTTGTATTTTTTCTCTTTCTTTTGATGTCTTTTTTTTTTTTGCATTTAGCACCATCAGCTGGAGATGACTGTGTTTTGTCTCTTTTGTGCTTTCACATTTGTTTCAACTATTCTAACAGCAACAATACGCCTATGCTCTGTGGGTGAGTAAATCGTGGGGTATTTTTCGTTTGTGGGTGAACTAAGCCTTTAAAAGTTGTGCCAGTGCAAACAATGGTTGTTTATCCTGTATCTCATTCTGATAACTCACTAAGTATTGTTTTAAGCACAAAATTAATCAATGATAAATCAAAGACATAATTAAACAGACATTATTCCTCTGCACGGTGCCAATGAATAAATATGTCATTCTTTTCCTCTGCAACACTCTCCTTTTTATGCGTCCTGTCTCTCCCATTTTCAAAATAAGAGTATACATATTATGTTTAATACAGGTTTAGACCAGCTTAATAATAAGGAAAAAAATTATCTCTCCAAATACTGGGGTGTGCATTTTTATGATCCCATGCATACCGTGAGTCAGTGTTTTGTTCAAATTGGCCTGTTTTTCACCAGGATTTTTCACTCATAGAATTAGCATGATAACAAGAGACAATGTTGTTTGAGACTCATGATATGTCACTGTGTTGTACTGATTTATTTAGCTATGCTTTAATATATCCAGGTTTTCAGCCTATGGCATCTTTACAAACCAGGCTCATTCTGAAAATGTACCGCTATGTACATTTCTGGAGAGCACCAAACACGTCCCGGGAGCTACATCTTTTTTAGCAGTTTTTGTTTTTGTGAATCCACCAGAGGCCGCTGTGTATGTTTTTTGAGATCACAAATTTCTCTTGTGAGTGCCATTCACGCCTGCTGTTCTCGCATAAATCCACCAGAGGTTGTTGTTGACTGACTGACAGACCGATTGACTGACCCACCCTAAACCCAACCGACAGTTTTAAAAAAGTAGCCCAGAAAAAGAAAAGCCCTCGCCTGATTTTTACCATGTTTTCAAATTACCACAGTCTAACACTGCTATTTACTTGTTTATTATATTTTTTGGCTTCTGTTTTTGTCTTACCTGCTTTCTGGAACTATTCTTCGCTGGAACACCTTTCTGCATCTCAAGTCCGCTGGCATACATAGCAAGCTACTGGACAAACTGGTAACTGGTAACATGTCCTCCATCTATACAGAGGTAAGTGGTCAGCTGGTAAGCGTGAAAAGGAACGGCGTCATACCACCCCGTAGCATTCATTTTAAAGACAAAATGCAGCCATACGTGCTTCTGGCTACATAATTTGTGATCTTCAGAAATGTATATAGTGGGATATATTTATATTTTTAGTATATTTCAGTATATATATTTTCAGAATGAGCCTATGTTGCAACATCTTTAAGACAATATCTTACACATACACAGAAAGCAGGCAAAACCAGTTTTTTTCTTGTGCTTTTAAATTGTGGGATTTTTGGCTTTTCATAAAATGCTTGGTACAGAAAATATCTAAAATGCACTTTAATGTTTCCTTTGTCACACTTTATCATTATGTGTTTGTAGATTTCAATTACAATATCGTTTTGTCAATTTCATCCTGAGTGACTAATCTCCACTTTAGCAACACAAATCTTTTGTTTATATCTAGGCTCTGGACTCTCAGATATAAAGATACAAACGCTGTGACTGGGGCGGTACGTTTTCAAAAAGTAATTTTTTGTTTCTAGCAGGGCCTTAAAGGTACATATTAATACCTTAGAAAAAATCTGTACCTCATAGTAGCTTAAAGTTACACAAGTGAACATTAGAGGTATAAGAATGTACTAAAGGTACTAATGTGCAGCTGTAAAATACAGAAGTATACCTTTTGAAAAGGTACCAGCCCAGTGTCAGAGAGTAGGAGTGTTAAATGTTTTTGTAAAATAAATTGTTCATACAACATTCTATTCTACAAACAATTCTGAAAACACTTATCCTTTATTTACAGTATTTTCTGTAAATTATGCTGTGATGAAAAGAGATTCCCAAAATCCCTCTGTAAAAATTTCAATATGACTCCAATATGTAAACAATATCTCGTTTGAATATTTAAACATTTGAGAAAACGTGTAGTACAAAATAATTTGCGCAAATCTAAAAAAAAAAAATACTTTGGCAAACCTTTTCAGTATTCAGTGTCGTGTGTTTAAATGTGATTTCAATAATCTCCATTTCAGCTGTCATTTCGACAGGTCATCTACCTGAGCAGGCGTTTTGACTCAAGACATTTGGAGTGTAGAATCTACGAGTAACACGATCAGCAGCTGCGCATTATGACGAATGACTTTGACAGCTGATTGTTGTGCGTATGACATGCGTGTCACAGTCATGGCCTCATTACCGGCCACACATCAGGTGATTTCACTGGGACCAGAAGGGGAATGTCATGTTATCACATCCTGAGTGTCATGTCATGTTATATTTGCCACGGCTTGTCACAACAGTGGCGGTGCTGCACTTCTGATGGTGTTTATAACGGTTTCAGTTTGCAAACAAGCGCCTGTCAGAAAACTTCAACATCTCGAATGGCTTTTCTGCAGAAGATTGTGGGATATGTGGAAGAGAGAGACGAGTATGAATGATGAGTCTTCATTTACACTCATTCATTCATTTTTCTTTAGCTTAGTGCCTGACAGGGGTGTTGCTAGGGTCGACAGGGATAAGGGGCTTAGCCCCAAAGAAAAAAATAATTATTTACCCCGCTAAACACTCCCTTCCCACCATCTTAAGTATTTTCATAAGAATAAAGTCGATTTATGATCGAATGCTAACTGACATAGCATGTTACATAGAATATAGCTATAAAATAGTAAGCTAGATGCATGAACTCATGGTGATTTAACATTAACTTTATTACACAAACAGATGTGACTGGCTGTCTCATATCTAGACAAATAAGTGTAGATATCTATATCATATCTAGAAAGGTAGTACAATTTTAGTTTTTTTTTTTCTGATTAATTCGCATGTATTTAATATGACACACATATTGACTACAGTTTTTTTACTATACCAAAACTACACGTTTTATATAGTGAAAACAAATATTAAGCTTCATCAGTAGTTAGAACTATTCAGTTTTGTGAAACCATTGTATTATTACCCCATAAGCCATCATTATTCTACCCAACAGTCCCACTCTCACCTGCTGGTAGAAACAAGTACTGCTGAACAGCTGACTATTTAGATACCTGACAAAAGCTGCGTTAAGTGGAATGCGGGTGATGTATGTGCTAATTTTAAGTACTTGGATAACAAAATAAATGTTATACAACCTATTTTTTTAAGTGCAACATTCCAAAAGATCAGGGGCTTTTGACAATACATCAGGGGTTTAAGCCCCCAAAGTCCCCCTTGCAATGCCACTGGTGCCTGATTTATCAGGGTTCACCACAGCTGATTGAACTTCCCTTCATTTACAATGGTTTTGCCTATTTTAGATTTCAGGATGCTAACATTTGGAAGTGAATTTTTGACTATTTAAAATATTATTAGACTATTATTAGATATTATTAGACTAGTTACTTTACATTTTCTTTAAATGTGAAAATACATTGTTGGAAAAAATAGGTTTATTTAGAGATCAGTCTTTTCAATCTGTCAATCTGTTTACTTTAAAAAGAGTGTAAACTCATTGCCTTAAAGTTATTAAGTAAACAAACTATGTGCTTAATTCTAAAAGTTAAGTCAATGGGTTTACTGACTTTTAAAAAAATAAAATCAACTTGTTGCTTTTAGGGCAATGGGTTTGCTCACTTTTTATTAAAGTAAAATAATTAATCACTTCTTACAGTGTACTTGTTTATAATTAGATTGTAATAATTAAATAATTATTCTGTATTAAATTGGATTAAATTAATAATGCTTAATTGAATATTATATGAAATGGCAATCAATTTTACAATATTTGCAAAACAAGTTTTACTTTTAGTTCCGAATGTCATTATGAAATGATGACAAAAACCTAAATTAACTGCATCACGTTTGACATATTATTGCATCGAAAGTGGCTTTAACTTAAATAGTACATTGCAGTTGAATTATTTTTCAATAAAATGTTATGGTTTTTAATTGAGTTTACTTTGATACATTTAATAAAATGAAACGCTCATATGCAAAAGCCAAATGCAAAGTGCTGTGTGGAATTTGTCTGTATATATATATATATATATATATATACAGACAATAATAAATAATTTAATTTAATAATAATTTAATAATAAAATATGAATTACCCGTTCAAACATTTGACTTATTTTATTTTAATAAATAATTTAATAAAATTATAAATATAGTTTAAATACTACAGTTTTATTGAATAATTTATTATTATAAAAAAAAAGTGATGTCATAAGTTCATTATTATTCATTCATTTTCCTTCGGCTTAGTCCCTTTATTCATCAGTGTAACCGGATGTAACACTGACAACTGAAGTGTGGATCCAAATGCAGGTTTATTAGAGAGGTCAGGTAAGCAATGGTCAACACAGGGGCAAACGGATGTATTCAGGAAATCCAGAGTGGTAGTCGGATGTATAGACAGATGATCGACATGCAGGCAGCAGAAAGGGATAACTAGACAAACAAGGTGAGGGTCAAAACAAGGCAAAACAAGAAAAATGAACTGCGTTGTAATGTCATGAAACGTAAACAAGACTCAGCGACTAGAGTGAGTGTCTGTGCTGCTTAAATAGCGAGTGTCATGAATCCTTGACAATCCTCTGGCGGTGTGAGGGCCTAGAGCGTGGAGCTGCGGAGAACCTGGAGCGTGGAGCTGCGAAGGGCCTGGAGCGTGGAGCTGCGGAGGGCGTGTAGCATGGAGCTGCAGTAGGTCTGGGGGCTTAGGTTCAGCAGACACCGGCGGGTCATACACCCACAGTGGGTCAGCAAACTTGGGTTCAGGAGACACCATTCATCAAACCCCAGTGAGTCAGTAGGCTTTGGTTCAGGAGGCACTGGCAGTTCATTCAACCCCAGTGGGTCAGGAGGCTTAGGTTCAGGATGCACTGGAAGTTCATGTAACCCCAGTGGGTCAGGAGGCACTGGCAGTTCATTCAACCCCAGTGGGTCAGGAGGCTTTGGTTCAGGAGTCACTGAAGGGTCACACGGCTTTGGGAAGTTTTACGGCTCTGGTGGCACTGGGAAGTCACATGGCTCTGGCACCTCACACGACTCTGGCAAGTCACACGACTCTGGCAGGTTACATGGCTCTGGCAAGTCACACGGCTCTGGCTGGTTACATGGCTCTAACAAGTCATACGGCTCTGGCAGCTATTTGTGGAACTCAGGTGGGAACTCTGGCCTTTCGTGGGACTCAGATAATGGCTCTGGCCCTTCGTGAAAATCAGGTGGTGGCTCTCGCCTTTCATGGAATTCGGGAGAATATGGGAGTACCTGGCACCCCTGGATTCAAAGGTGTCTGGTGCCTGCCATTCGTGGGATTCACAGGTGTCTGGCGCCCACCATTTGAGAGATTCAGAGGATTCTAGCGCCCACTATTCGAGAGATTCAGAGATGTCTGGCAGCCACCATTCAAGGGATTCAGAGGTGTCTGGCACCTGCCATTCGGGGAATTTAGAGGGTTCTGGCATCCGCCATTCAAGGGTTTCAGAGATATCTGGCGCCTGCCATTCGGGGAATTCAAAGGGTTCTGGCACCCGCCCTTCGGGGGATTCAAGAGGATCTGGTGCCCGCCATTCGGGGGATTCAAGAGGATCTGCCGCCCGCCATTTAGGGGACTTAAGAGGATCTGCCGCTCGCCATTCGGGGAATTAAAGAGAATTTGCCGCCTGCCAATCGGGGAGTTCAAGAGGATTTGGCGCCCACCACTCGGGGGATTCAAGAGGATCTGGCACCCGCCATTCAGGGGATTCAAGAGGATCTGGTGCCCGCCATTCAGGGGACTCAAGAGAATCTGCCGCCTGTCATTCGGGGAATTCAAGAGGATCTGATGGACCTCACTTGATGGACCTTCAGGAACTGGAACAATGACAGGAACTATGGCAGGAACATACTTGGGACAGGAAGCCATTTTGTGACCTGATGGCAGACTGGCGGTAACCATTTTTTGAGCTGGGGATCTGGTGGAGATCATTCTGTGAGCTGGCGGACTGGAGGCAGCCATCTTGTGAGCTGGCAGACTGAAGGCAGTTATCTTGTGAGCTTGAGAACTAGAGGTGGCCATTTTGTGATTTGGCTGTGGTCTAGGCTAGTGAACGGGGGACAAGAGTATACGATTTGCCAGTATAATAATGTCACTGGGTTGGGCAGCAAGCCCCGTCTCCAGCGGGTCTTGCTGTCTATTGCCTTACCACCACCACCCCCAAAAAAAAAAAATTATTTAGGGATTTCCTCCACCTTGCATACTGTGAAGGATGAACCAATGGCTCAAGCCACATTCAGGGCTTGCCGGAAAGATCCCCGAGGACCATAACAGATGAGGGTGGATTTCAGTGGTTCATTTAGTCCATGATACAAAAAATCTGTAAGTATACAGTCCAGGAGAGTGGTGTCATTGGCTATGTCCAGAAAAGAATTTATATGGTCCTCGAGACAATTCATAACTTGCCTTAATCTGACGAGATCTGTGTGTGTGTTGTGCATAAATGAAGTTATAGTTCATAATGTGGTACGCAACATGCAGTACACTACGGCTTATATAGTTTATTCAATTCACCTATAGCGCATGTCTTTTATCCCAGACAAAACCCACGAGAACACTGGGAGAACATGCAAACAAAAATGCCAACTGACCCAGAACCAGCAACCTTCTTGCCGTGAGGTGACAGTGCTAACCACCGAGCCACTGTGGCACCCTTATAAATTCATTAAATGAATAAAAGTAGAATTATGAACACACGTTTATATCAAAATAATATTTGTTTACAATTATTTAGTCTTTAATAAACATAATGAATATGCAAGAATAAATAACAATTCTAATTTAATTAAATATAATCTTAATATGCATCTTATGCATAATGTAATATTATGTGTTTATAAATAAATGTTTTAAATAGCAACACATTTAATTTGCTTTTGTAAATAATTTTGAGTCAATATTTATTTACAAACATTAAAAACTTTTAGTTCTGAATCTGCATAATATAAACACAAATGACCTGTGTACAAGCGTTTGACTGATATTGCATGCCTGTATTCAGATTATACATCAAATAATAATGCCTTCATAATTTAATAAAATGTGCCAGAGTCACATTTTATTTATTACGCTCCATTTGATGAAAAGCACAAATACGTAATTCTGCAATAGAGAGTGCATTTAAAATCAACTGACTCATTAATATTTGAATTCTGCACTCATTATAAGTAATTTCCCTCATATTAGTTTGTTTGAAGACAACTTTTCATCTATAAAGCCCAACGTGTTGACAAGATGCTGATGTTATGCAGTGTTGCAGTTAATCGCGCCAGTAAAAACACTCTATTAGGTTATCTGTTTGTCACCGCACCAGTGTTTTCTTGATCTAAAAATACTGCAGCAGAAATTGAGTCTGTTCTGATGAAATATTGATGGCCAATTGAGTCTGGTTTACTCTGGCTGTCTGAAGAGCTGCAGTATTGAGTTCAATAAGAGGAGATTGTTGGCAAGCCGACCAGGAGCCAGAGAAAGGCCAGCAGGTCAAGTTCACTGGGGGCCGAGTACTGAAAAAAATGAGCCCAACGTCAACTTGAGGAAGACCTGCACATATAAATGTCCAAATAAAAAGAAAACCATTTACTCGCTGGACGTTATAAAGAACATGGACACAAGCAATTTCACAAAAGCATGACAGAAGGACAGTGATTTATGTTTTTACTTTTCTTTGGTTGATAGTTATGTTTACAGACTGGTTGTGGCAAGCAATGTTCAAAATCAGCAAGTGTCAGTTTTGATCCTCCAATTACGGAATTTAAATAGTAATGTGTTTTTGTTTCTATTTAATTGAGATAATTATATTTATTCATTCATTTATTAATTTTCCTTCAGCTTAGTCCTTTATTTATCTGGGGTCACAACAGCAGAATGAACCAACTATTCCAACATACAGTACTGTCCTTCTAGCCGCAACCCAATACTGGGAAACACCCATACATTTACACATTCACACACACAGACACTACGGCCAGTTTAGTTCCTCCAGTTCACCTATACTGCATGTCTTTTGACTGCGGGGTAAACCGGAGCACCCAGAGGAAATCTACACGAACACGAAGACAACATGCAAACTCCACACATAAATGCCAACTGGCCCAGCAAGGACTTGAACTAGCGACCTTCTTGCTGTGAGGCGACAGTGATAACTAACGAGCCACTGTGCCACCTATATAATTATGTTGACCTCTTTAATTTACTCGGTATGCAGTTTTGGATTTCAATAATAGCTAAAAAAAATAATAGGACAAAATATTTCCTTAACATAAGGACATTTGATAATGGATCTCACTGTTGTTCACTGCAGTCCCAAAGCTTTAGAAATGGCTTTAGAACATTTTGCATACTGGTAGATCTCAATTATTTGAAGTTGTGACACAATTATAATGGCAATGGCATGACAATCATGTTTATGAAGGATTTATGTCAAGTTTTGTTGTCTTGCTAGTGTCAAGTTTTCATGACAAAGATAAAGACTTGTATGTCAATAAGTCATAACAAACAAAAAAGTAATCTCATTTAAAATGGCACTTAATAACAGTTGTCATAAGCATGCATAAAAACTGGTTTATGGGTCTTTGTGTTGTTTTCATATGTTATGTATTATGCCGTGTGTGAGGGTGGGTGTGTCTGTTTACTATTTGAGCTGGCAGCGTGCTCACGGATCAGCTGACTTTATCAGCATTCTCCAGCTGATTCCTCTTTTGCCGGCTATATGTTCAGTCCGTGGTTGCTGCTGGTTATCAGTTCGTTATTGTTCTCGTTCATGTCTGTTTGTATCCCAGGGTTTCTCTGAAGTCTGTTTGTTGCGTGACAAGATAGTTGGCCTGTTAGGAACTCTTTGTCTTTGAACTTTTGGCTATTTTCCTTGTCTTCAGTTTTCTGCCTTTTAAACTCTTTGAGACTTGCTTCACTGTTGCACTTATAATAAACGTCACTTCACTCGTGACACATTTACATGTCATATCATGATCATGTCTTATGAACACCTCTTCAAGTAATGTTTTAACCAATTTTTTTTCATTCTTTTGAATTTCTTTAGATCTTGGTATGATGTCAAGCTTTTGAGGATCTTTTGGACTACTTCACAGGCAGGTCCTTTTTACACAATTTCTTTTTTACAAAAAGGTTTGGCAGTAATCAAGTCTGTGTGTGGCTAGAGAAATTTAAATGAAGTCTGATAAACCAGATTTAAGTTACGTTTTAACTTATTACCTGTCTATCATTAAGATATAGTTTTTTTATTAGTACTTCAAATTATGATCTTATTTTAGATCCCTAATCCATATCCAGTACCTAACCCCAACAACTACATTGTTAAC
The DNA here is from genome assembly GCF_903798145.1 of Danio aesculapii. Lineage (NCBI taxonomy): Eukaryota > Metazoa > Chordata > Actinopteri > Cypriniformes > Danionidae > Danio > Danio aesculapii. The sequence continues at coordinate 31,969,389 of NC_079458.1, forward strand.
TATTTATAAGCATTATGCATAAGCATGAATTAGTACTTTATGGAGCTAATAGTCTTAGGCAATGGTTTATAAATAGCAAAATTGTAACTTAAAATTTGACTGTCAATTTATATAACCTAGTATTTGTTTTTGATACTGTGGAACACAATAGTTGCAAGTTTCAAATTATTTGCAAAAAAATAAAATATTTTTGTGTTCAGTAAAAGGTTTAAAACTCCTTAAGTGTTCCAAACTAATGTTTTGGTGAACTATGGCTTTAGTAAATTGTGTGTCTAGCAATAATTTATTAAAAAAGTAATCCACATTTCTCATCTCTGTCATTATGGTGGTTTGAAGGCTCAACTTGTGCTGTGCTGTGGTTGATGTGCTTTAGAATGTGTGTGTTGCTGCAGGACTTTGACACATGAAGAGCACACAGTCCTGCATGTCATGCCAGCTCAGAGTGACTCCAGAGCCACAAGCACATGCTTTTATTGATGCCAGTGGTGAGGGAACTGAACACAGCACCAGAGTGAGGTGTGTGTGTGCGTGCAAATGCTGGAGGCTTGATGAGCTCATGAAGAGTCATGAGGAATGAAAACTGAGGCAGCACTGCTGGTGTGACTGCAAAATCACTCACTCTCTTTCCTTCTCTTTTCTTGTCTGTTCATTTGTATTTTTATTCTTTCATTTTGCCTATCTATCCATCCATTATTCTTCCTTTCTTTCTTTCATCCCTCCAACTTATGTTCTGTTTTCTGTTTCATCCATCCATCTGTGGGAATTGGAAACAAAGAAACATGCATACAGTGGATGGATAGATGGATAGAAAACTAATGAAAGCTGATTTTAAGAAACAAAAGATAGATGGATGACAGTAGTGATAAAAAATAAGAAAGAAATGAAAGGAGCAAAATCTAAAACCAAAAACCAAGAATATATGTATAAAGGATTTTAAAGAAAGGAAATAATTGATGGGTTTGTGGACAAATGGAAGGGTGAAAATAAGAAAGAGGGAATTAGATGAATTGATGGATGATGGTGTAATGTGAAGGGGCATTAGACAACAGAGGTGCAGATCCAAATGGAGGGTTCATTATGCAGAGAATGGTCAGGCAAGCAACAGTCAGCACAGGAGCAAACAGATGTATGTGGACAATCCAGAGTCATGGTCAATAAGCAGGCGAATAGTCAGTACAGGCAGGAAGCAAGCAACATAAACAAAACATAGCGAGGGTCAAAACAAAGCAAGGCAAGGTGAGGAAACCGCGTCGTAATGTTCACTATTCAGTTTAACAAGACTCAGAAACTAGTGTGTGTGTGTCAGTGATGCTTTTAAAGTCCATGTTATCAGTTCTGAACAGCTACAACTGTGTGTGTTCAATCAGCCATGATTAGGAACCGCTGTAAGGGTGCAGTGCATGACTGGATCTTGTAGTCCATATAATGGCGAATTTGTAGTTCTATGCTATCTGTGTGTTTGATCAGATCGCTGGTGATTGTGACAGATGGGTTGATAAATATAGTGCAAACCTAATAAACAAAAGATGGACTGATGGAAGGGAGGATACAATAAAGGAAAAAAGAATCACAAAATCACAAAAGGAAGAAAGAATTAATGGATGTATGGAAACCAAGCAAAATCGAAGAAGGGATGAATAAAAATAATTATAATCAATTTTAAAGTAGATGGAGGAGTGCAAATGTGTAATACATGGACAATACAAAAAATAGACAGATGAATGTAAAAACAAAAGATGCATGGATGAAAAAAAACAACAAAAAGAGATGAAGGGAATGAAAGATGGATATACCGAACAAAAATAAATAATAAAATGATTCAATTCAATTCAATTCACCTTTATTTGTATAGCGCTTATACAATGTAGATTGTGTCAAAGCAGCTTCACATAAAAGGTCACAGTAAATAGGAACAGTGTAGTTCAGTTTATAGTGTTGAGTTCAGTGCAGTTTAGTTCAGTTCAGTGTGGTTTAATAATCACTACTGAGAGTCCAAATACTGAAGAGCAAATCCAACGATGCGCAGCTCTATAGATCCCGAAACATGCAAGCCAGTGGCGACAGCGGAGAGGGAAAAAAAACTTCACTAAAGGCGGAAGTGAAGAAAAAAAACCTTGAGAGAAACCAGGCTCAGTTGGGCACGACCATTTTAATTTCTCCGCTGGCCAAACTTTTGTGCAGAGCTGCAGTCTCAGTGGCGGAGGCTGGAAGCTGGCCTCAGCGAAGACTCGTCTGTCTCTGGAGCGTCACAGGAATCAGTCTCATGTTCTCCACTCCTCCATGACCATCACAGTAGCTGCTCAGGATTCGGCCAGGTCCAGGATATAAAAAACCTTGGGATCATCTCGTCGTTGGTCTTGGATCGAATCAGTGACTCTGCATAGTCTGAGGGCCTCGGGAAGAGTATCCCCAGGTGGAAATGGAGAATAAAGAAAATAATTAGCGTAGCTGATGTTCACAGTGTATATCAACAAGATGCATAACCTGTGTGGAAGCCCCCAAGTGGTGCACTAAGTGTATGCTTTACTGAACAGATAGGTCTTTAATCTAGTTTTGAATTGGGAGAGTGTGTCTGAGCCTCGGACGTTATCAGGAAGGCTATTCCAGAGTTTAGGAGCTATAAATGAGAAGGCTCGACCTCCTTTACTCGACTTTGCTATTCTAGGTACTACCAGAAGCCCTGAGTTTTGAGACCTTAAAGAGCAAGTTGGATTGTAGCGAGACAGAAGATTGGTTAGATAAACAGGAGCTAGATTATTTAAAACTTTATATGTAAGAAGCAATATTTTAAATTCAATACGAAACTTAACAGGCAGCCAGTGTAAGGAGGATAACATTGGGGTGAAATGACAATATAAAGGAAGCAATGATGAATAATTGGATGGATGAATAAGAAAACAAACTTAATTTCATTCTTCCTTTCTTTTTTTGTACCACCCCTTCCTTCCTTCTTTCCTTCCGTCCTTCCATCTGTCTATCTTGTTTAACCCTAATTATTTTACAATTTTTTTTATCCTTTTGTTCCTTCTATTATTCCTTTGTTCCACCTACATTTCATCCATCCATCAATCCATCTATCCATCTCCCTTTCTCTTTTTATCTTTTTTTCATTTTTCATCATTTCATTTCTTCCATAATTCCTTTGTTTCACCTCTTCCATTCATCCATCTATCCATCTATCACGTTTTTTCATCACATCCATTCCTTTCCTCCTTAAAGGTTTGACACATAACAGTTACTACAATAACAGACTTGAGTATATCGAAATAGCAAAGAAAATAACATATCATGCTGATTGTGATGGGCCAAACTGACCAATCAAAGTGGATCATTCTTAAGATTGCAGGGGCAGATTTCCATTCGAATCTCTGCTGCCAATGAGTGGAAATATCTGGTCTGTTTAAAGTTTAGTTCAGTTTGAACTTTGCTCAACTCGAATTCATCTCCAAATTTGCTAAATAAGAAGCCAAATTGATTTCAGCAGCAGGAGTGGAATGGCTCGGAAAAAGTCTGTTGTTTTAAAACCCTCACTCTATCAGAGCTGATGGCCTTTTCAAAAGAAAAGACGTGTGTCATGTTTTCTGATGAGCGTTTGACACGGAAAGCCTGTAAGTCTCGTCAGCCTTCATTTGCAGTCCGAGGATAAAGCGCACTTATGCAGTAGACTGAAATCCCTTATCTGCTGACTGGTTCAAGGTTCAGTGGCGTTGATGACGGCTCATGACAATCTCAGAGAGACCAAAAGAAGATGATCTATGATTTAAAACAAAATGCGAGATCACGATAACGTTGCACTTTTTTGGAACTGTATCTCCTCTGTGTTAAGAGTTAAATCTTCTTGTGTATATATTAGAAGTCATTAGCTGGAATTGCTTTGAGACTCTATGGCTAAATTAGTTTTAGGCACAGGTAATACTAAGCCTTGATGTGGGTAGAATATCATGCCTTTTTTAATCTCAGTCAGATTTTGAAAGAGGGTGCTTAGGGCAGTGAAAATGGTGAAGATAGATATCAGCTTTAAAATAAAACTTTTATCTTTTACATGAATTAATATTTGAATTTTTTGTGTGCTTGTTTCCTGATATGAATGTAAATGCTGCTAAGAAGCAGATTTGTCTACATAATAGATGCTTGATCTTTTTTTGTGGCTTTGGTAGCATGTTAAATGTTTTTTTTTTTCAGAGTTGATTATTTTGTCATTTGAATTGCACATCTCTAGTTGTAATGAATCATTAAAAACATAAAAATATATATTATTAACAGGATCTTAATGCATTTCTGAATTCACACACAGCATTCAATCTTAGTTATTCGAAAGCGCAGCCTGATTTCTTCTGAACATTCACTTCAAACCACAAGACAAGTAACAGACAGTCATTGATGTTGCAACCTATATTTCAGATTTGTCAAGGGTAGGAATGCAAAGTGTTATGTTATTTTATTTTCCTTGCAAAGTTTGAGAACATTTATCTGGATGCAAACTTTCTGATATCAAGGACACTTCTCAGAAATTCACCTGTCTAACTGTCAGAATATTTCGCAGCTTTTTCCTCTTCAAATGTTTCGTTGATGTGCAGCATCATTCAGACAATCTTAGAATAATCACCTCTTGAAAGTGGATAAGTAGGAGATTGTTTAACTACATACAACTGCCAATTAAATAAATGCAATTCATTTTGGTGTATATTTCTTAATATAAAATATATAATTAGTATATTGGTATAATTCTTAAGCATTCAGAATCTTTCATTCTTTGAATTATCACAGCTTATGAACAGTCTGGAAATAAAAACTCCTCTCTGTAGCTCCATAGGGAAACAGATTTTTAATAAGACCATAAACCATTAAAGTCCAACCTACTGTGAGCTCTGAGGTTGTTAATCAATGGTGTACACCTCTGTTGAATCTGTCAGATCACAGGTTATTTTTAAAATAATCATGTTTAACAGCTGAATTTGCCGTCAGCTGCTTCTGGTAAAAGTGTACTTACTTGTGACAGTATCCAAAGTTTTCATGAGTTTAAAAAAAGTTTATAATCAGAATATACTCAGTTAAATAGTCAGACCTAGTATTAATTTAGTAATTAAAATATAAAATAAGATGAAAAAAGTTTTCCTGTTAAAATTGTTGTAGGAGAACAGAAAAACAATGTAGTGCAATTCCTCTTGTCAGAAAATGAAAGATCGGAAGCAACAAATTATTAATTAATTATTAATTAACAGTTAGTTAATTAGCAATACAGATACAGCAAATAAATGTTAGCACCAAACCCTTCAATATGACAGATTAACAAGAGGTATCTGTATTTCAAAACAAACTTTCTAATCAGTTTTGTGTTAACAGAGGTTGCTATATCCCGCATAGCAAATTTCCCTTGGTCCAACTTTGGCTCAAATAACCAGCAGTTGTTTGCACTTCTGTGTGGCCCACATGCAACAATGAATTACAGTACTCGATCGGACCAGGTCTGGATTCCAGACAAAGGCCACACACGGGCTATAACTGTTGGCCCAAGTCTCAGCCAAATTGGTAATCTATAACTGGCATTGAACTGGGCCAGATTAAGATGTAACATCTGGAAGCAAAACACAGCCTGAAGTAAACCTTTTTAACCAGGAAACAGCCATACCTGACCCTAGTCTAGAGGGGAACTAAACCTGGCAGCCAAACTCAAGCCTCCCCAAAATAAAAGTCACATTAACGACATTCTGAACAAATAATGAATCATGTTTAACATCAAAGCATTGGCTGCTGACATTTTACAGTTGTACAAATCATCAGCTCTACAGTAAAAACCACAACTTGACGTTCAACACCATATTTTCATTCACACACTTTTACTATAAAGATGGCCTATAATGAAAATCTGGGTATACCAAGGCATAGTCTAATTATAACAGATCAGTATATGAAAATAGACATACTGTGAGCCTCGGACACCATTGTTTAATCGTTATCATGTAAATTCCACAAACGTAAAATCAGTGGACAACGGACCAGTCAGTCTAAAAAAAAAAAAAACTGACGAGACTCACAGGCTATGCCCACTGATGCCCACTTTCATCTGGACATGACGTCATCAAGAGAAACAACTCATGTATCTCTGAGATCATTAATATGCACACCTCAGGCTGCATTTGATAATGTAAGATTTACAGGTTCTACATTTATTCAGATCCACTCCAAAAAGTCATAAGGTATGTTTAATTATATGTTTTGTTAGTTTATTGTGTTTATTGTGAAATTTAAAACTTATGTTTCAACAAACATGTGTAGATGCTGAATGGTGTCAAATCACTTCAGTGATCTCTCCAGTGTTGGGCAGTAGCGTCGCTACAAGTAGTAACAATACTAGCTTAACAACATTTCTCGGTAGTGTGGGGGTAGCATTGCTACTTTCTAAATCATATAGCTTTTCTCTAGCATTTAGTCAAGTAGCGAGTATTGTCCACACAAGCTATATTTATCAATCACAGATCAGTAAGTGACGGCACCGACATTCAAGGAGCTGTGAGGCCGGTGTTTAGCCGATGAAAGTAAATCCTTAGCTAACACGAGAAACTTGCTTGATGGAAAGATGACTGAGGGAGAGGAGTTATTTCTGAAGTAGAATTCATCGTGACCACACCTCGAGAAGTACATGTTAAGATGCAATAACTTTAATTCTGATACTGTGCTTTTGTTAAAGATTTTTAGATTTTTTAAAAATGTTTTTTGGTCAGTTGGTTTTAAATTAACTTTTAGTTTGTCCTGCAAATATGTCCAAGTGCATCCATATAGGGCTACAAAAAATATTTTAGTAATTTATAGTAAATACTATATAATGTTTTATATAGAGTAAGTAACCTACTCAATTTAATTTAATTTATTGTGGTGCTTTTACTAAAGATACTACATTATGTAGTATAATTCATTCACTAAAGTTGTAAAAAATAAAATATATATGTGTATGTATATATATATATATATATATATATATATATATATATATATATATATATATATATGTACACACACACACACACACGCACGCACGCACGCACACACACACACGCACACACACACACACACACAATATAATGCTTATTGCTAAATATTTCCCTTTACTATAAATTACTAAAGTATTTTAAATGTGTAACACCTGGTTTTATTGTATTTTTTGGTTTTTGCTGTTACATACTATAGTTTCTGTTTGGTTATGATTAACTTGATTTAAGTTGCTTAACTGTCATCTGTTCATACAGATGATATAAAGTCCTGGCTGTGTTTTCTTTGACATTGTATCTTAAAAATACAATTGTAACGCTATGCCTGCAGAGGGAGCCCCGCCCGACTACTGACTCAGCTCCGCTCCCTCTGCAGTCACTTCCTGTTTGTGCTGTATTTCAGCAGGAGCTCAGGCCATGCTTCCTTGCGAAGTACTGCCAGTCTACCTGCCTTACCTTAAGAGACTTTCATGACTGCCTGCCTGTGCATGACCCTGCCTGCCTTGATCTAGTACGTTATCCGTCTTTGCCCTCTTGCTCTCTTTTGGTTTTGCCTGCCTTCTCACCACGTCTTCAGGATTTGCCCCTGTGTATCTTGATCTGTTTTGACCTGATTATTGTTGCACTGATCCTCTGCCTGAATTATTACTACCCATGTGTTTGTTGTTTGGTTTGGACTGCTTAAATGTTGCAGACTCTCCGCTTGTTTACCCGTTGATGTCTCTGTCTAATCCCTTTAATAAACTTCTGTATATGGATTCTAATACTGTCTCAGACTCACCGTTACAACAATGCCTCTCTATCCATCTCTTTTGTCAAGTTTAATTATAATTGAGCCTTTATCCACATCCCGTGAACAAAATAGGTTAACTTTACTCTGATTAGGTTTATATTTGTCCGTGTATAGTGTACATCATGCAGTGTGTGTATGTGTGTGTGTGTGAGAGAGAGAGAGCTGCACAGCTCAGTAATATTCATGACACAATCCATATATAGTCAATTATGGACCTTCTGATTCTAGGAGTATTTTATGGAGTAATAAATGAACTTATAAAACAATTTCTATAAATTTTTATAGATTCTACCTACTATGTACATTGTAAACATGGACAACTCAGTTAATTGTGTTGATCAAATGTGGACTCTTCATTGAATTAACTTAAATGTTTAAGTACAGATTACTTAAAATGGCTAATAGAGTAAATTTATACTCTTTATTACTTACATACTCCCAGTGCTGTTTATATCGAAGCTGATATTTAGCCGCACCATGTTGGTTTTATAACATCTCATTTTTAGAAGGTGGGTTGTTATCCCAACACTCAACCCCCAACCAGAGGAACCAGGACATACACACATACACTACGGACAATTTAGCTTATCCAATTTAGCTTATCCAATAGGACATGTGTTTGGACTGTGTGGGAAACCAGTGCACCCGGAGGACACCCACGTGAACACAGGGAGAACATAGAAACCCCACACAGAAACGCCAACTGACTTAAACTAGCGACCTTTTTGCTGTGAGGTGACAGCGCTATCCACTGCACCACCATGTTGCCCCAGAATTTATATCAATTAGGAAAAAGTTAGGATAAAGTTTATTTATGTCTAATGAGTAAGTTAAACACACCTATTTTTGTTCTGATGCCAAAACTTGATATTTTAAGTAATGACAGGTTATATTAACTTAATCTTTAGTAATGACAACAGCAGGGTTTACTTTGTAGATATCAGAGAACAATTTAACCAATTTAACCTCATTGAACCAATGTAGTATATAGCACCTTTAAATGTAACACTTGAACATCCCTTTTTTCTGGTCAGGAACAGGAGTCACTCAACATATAACTCATCAACATCCATGTTTAGTCATCAGTGAGTTTCACATAACAGTATTAGTCATTAGGATATGTAAAACAATAAAGGATACCACTTTTTTATTTACAATGTCTGGTGTATGTATGTACAATATCTTCTGTAACACGTGGTGCTTCTGAAAAACATTTGTTTTCACTCTGCCATGGTTTTTGCATGTCAACTTCTACCCTAAAAACAAGAGTTTACAATGTGTGGATTGCTGCTGCAATTTTAATTATAAAAAAAAACAAAAATTGGTTAAAAAACTCCCTCAACCAGCCTTGTTCTACTTCCAAAACTCTCTGCCCCACTCACACTTGTCACACAGCTACCAAACTGGCCAATCAGATCTTGCACTTTATGGTTCGATGTAGCCTTCAGTCATATACCCTTCACTTTACCCTGACGCACACTTCTAAACAAAATTAACTACCCTTTATGACAACATGGAGTGCAAGATCTGTGATTGGCCTACTTGGTAGCTGTAATGAGTTTGAGTGGGACTGAGCGTCGTGAAAGTTTAACAAGACTACACTGCTTGCTAATGTCCGTTAATGTAGAGTTAATGCTTAACAAATGATGAATTAACTACTTATAAAATGTAAAAAAAAAAAACTACTTATATATAAAAACAATGTTACCACCAGCTTTTCTCCAGATGTGTTTTTACCAGAAGCATCTTACAGTAACCCCATCCCAATCACAATCTTATCGAAGCAGGGGTTATGTGTCTTTTTCAAGGACAGACTGGTTATATAACAGCCCAATTTGGGTTGGAATTTAGGTTTGAAGAACTGTCAGAGTTATGAGTCAGAAGAAGGATGGATAGATGGGTGAGTTTAGACCTCCAGGGGTCTGGTTCGGTCATGTGGGGAAGGCAAGGTGAGGGATGAGTTCAAAGGTTCAAAGTCAGTGAGCGAGGGTTTAATCTGATGGGAGTTCATCCAGGCAAGAGAACCATGCTGAGATTCATAGAGATTGCTGTAAACCATATGGGACTTGAGATAAATATCCTTGCTGTAGTGTTTTAATGGTTTTCAACGCTCTGTTGTGCATTAAAGGTTCAAAGACATTCATTACATAACCTGTTGGACCAGGTGGAAGCTAATTGTAAGGAGTAACAGAGCTGCATATTTCCAAGCACATTGAAAGCAAAATCTTTTATTTTAGCTGTTAATATATGCATTTGTGTAGGTTTTTGGTTTGTTTGTTAAAAATGTACCTACCAGAAAAGTCACCTTGTGCAAAATAAGGCATCAACAAACCTAAGAAATCACAACAGTCTTTAAACTTACCACAGTTTTCTTGCTAATTGAAACATATTGCTTTTGAGACTGTGGCCTCTGGACTTTCCTACTGAAATTGTAAATTATAACTCCTCCTTCACTATTGCGACTTATGTTTATTAAAATGAATATTCTGGAAACAAGTATTGAAATATGTTTTATTTTTTTAGTCCTCGTTGGTAATATTTCTTCTACTGCCAGAGGTGTTGCTATGAGCAAATGGACATATTGATTAACATGAATGCTGCCTCAGCAAGGTCAAAGGGTAACAGGCTGATCAGAATTCGGCGGTTTTAGCTTCTCTGCCCTGCATATAAGCATTTGTGCTGAAATAGGTCACGAATGGCGAGATGCTATCCAAAAGCCAAATAATTTTTTAACAGAATTTGGCAAGTTTATTTTCATTTTGAAGTGGAAGCAGCTGTATGGCGGGCTGTGACTTCATTATTGGGGATGAACTGTAATAGTTCCACCGTCATATTGAGAAATATTTAAAGCTGGAATAGAAATTTGAGTTTTGATTAGCAAATAAAACTATATATTGTACAAAATATCTGTTAATTAACAATTGTGTGACTATGCTTTTAAATATACATTTTTCTGTAGCTCATAATTCAGTTTTTTGTTAATGTACACTTTTAATTAGCATTATGGTACTTGTCTGCTGTGATGTTGATATATGATAAATTATTTTTAAGTAGTTTGAAGATATTGTCTGGGTTAGACATGTACATAATGGTACAAAAACCAAGTAATTATTGTCTAGCACTTTTCCTTATTGAGTATACTATTGTAATTCTCAAAATAAAAAATAAAATAAAAGCTAATTGCAAGCTCAAGCTATTTACACTAAATCAGCACAAGATCGCTCTAACCAAAGTCAAAACTGTCATGAAGTGCCTCAATCGGGGTCAAATTAAGGCGCGAATATTTGAACTTTGTGTGAGCAGAATCATGGGATCGATCAGACATTGGATGCAGTGAAGTGAATCGGAAGATTTCCACAAGGGTGGATTCTATAAACAAAGTCAAATAGTGTGATGTTTTTCTTTGTAAATTCCAGTGTGCAAAAACATCTGTGAGTCATGTAGAATGGTGTGTCTTGAAGTTTTGAAATGTTATGCTAATAATAGGGATGATAAGAATCATGATTTGCATTATTAAATAGGCATATAGCTACGATATACCATCAAAAAAGTTTAATATACATCTGCTGTATTACAGTGGTCCTGATGCAATAATCAACTAAAGTACAAGCTCACTTTAGAAGACTTTTCACTGGGTTACTGGAAAACCTAATAGCTCACAATCACTCTGTGCTAAAAATAGATGTTGATGAAATCAACTCATTTCCATTTATCAAAATAAAATAAATTTCTTTAGATAAGAATTAAGAAAATTAGTTTGCCCTACAAGCTCTTGATTTGCTATTGGCCTTAGCAGATGCTGCAGACACATTGAATAAATCCAGCAGATGAAGCATTCTGTTTCTGTTTATGCTTTCTGAACACTGCAGTCCCTGTGTAACTGCCTCCGAGGCCCTACATGAGGAGACACAACAGAAAAAAAAAAACAAAACAGGCTTAATCTCATTGGTGCAAGTGCTCCCTACTCTTGCAGCTGGGATTACCATCACTGGTCTGAGAACAATGGGATTTCATGGAAGCTTAAATTTGAGCACATCGGATGGCTCTTTATCATCCCATTGAGACTTTTTTTTGTAAATGATGCTTTCACAGGGGAGTGACACTCCCCATGTTTACAAGAATGTAAAACCGCTCCTTGGTTGTGCTGAAATTTTCACTCAAACAATAAAGTGATTATGCTTTTTTAAGAAAAATATTGTGCTTACCGCTAATTTACCACTGAGATTTATTTTTGATGTATTATCTTTTAGCATCATATTTGGATCTATAACATGGTGCTATTTTTTTTAATGAAAAATAATGTTAAAATTAGCTAAAAAGACACAGATGCAGTTTATGTCTTAAAAACCTTTGTAATGTTAGCAGATGAGAGGATGGTAAAGGGATGTTCTGACCCCTCAGCAAAAGAAACCATGAGAAGCTGATGATGGGAGAAATCATAGATGAGCTGGTAGTGGCAGAGACCATAAGGGGGCTGGCAACGGTAAAGACCATAGGTAGATGGTGGTGTCAGGAGTCACAAAGGAGCTGGTAATGGACATGACCATAAGAGCTGGAAGGATTACTGTCCCAGGTGGAGCCAAGGGAGGGAGAAACAAGGTGTACCCAACAGGTCAATGGGCTGAGATTGAGTATTGGGTTTAGAAAGTCCAGAAGGGATCAACATACCAAAATGGAGATTCCTGAGATTGAGTATGCCTGAATAGAACAGATGCAGGAGACATAGGGGGCTTATTTAGAGGAGATAATCAAAAGCTTGGGGAAACAATGTTTGGACTGAGTAGACTTGAGAAGCTGGATGTAGAGAGCAACACAGAAGACATGACGGAAGTTGGGTGAAACAAGCAATGGCAAAGAAGTGACTAAACATAGACTGAACATAGACTGAATGTAACTAAATGTGAAAAACAAACAAACAAACATAGAGCTTTGCAGTACATTGATAAAGAAGACTTGGAGCTGGATGAGAACCATCATGGATGAAGAAGACTTGCACCTGGAAGGAGACCATCATTGTAAAAAATAGACTTGGAGCTGGATGGGACAATCAGTAACGAAAAAGGTTGTATGGGACAATAAGGGATTAAGAAGTCTTGGGGTAGATAGGAACATCAGTGATTAATAAGACTTAGAGCTCGATGGGACCATCAGTGATGAAGAAGACTTGGGGCTGGATGGGACCATCAGCAATAAAGAAGACTTGTAGCTGGACAGGGCAATCAGTGACGAAGAATACTTAAAGCTGTATAAGACCATCAATGATGAAGAAGACTGAATGGGACAATCAGTGATGAAGAAGATTTTGAGCTGGAGAGGACCATCAGTGATGAAGAATACTTGGAAGTGGATGGGACAATCAGTGATGAAGAAGACTTGGAGGTAGAAGGGACCAACACTGACGAAAAGACTTAGAGGTGCAAGGGACCATTAGTGATGAAGAAGACTTGGAGCTGTATACCATCATCATAAACGTAGAAGACTTGGGGATAGATGGGATCATTAATGACAAAGATGACTTGAAGCTGTATGGGACAATCAGCGACGAAGAACACTAGGAGCTGGATGGGACAATTGGTAACAAAAAAGACTTGGAGCTGTATGGAACCATAAGGAAGTCTTTGGGGCAGATAAGAACATCAGTGATTAATAAGACTTGGAGCTCGATGGGACTATCAGCAATAAAGAAGACTTGTAGCTGGACAGGGCAATCAGTGACGAAGAATACTTAAAGCTGCATGAGACCATCAGCGATGAAGAAGACTTGGGGCTGAATGGGACAACCAATGATGAAGATGACTTTAAGCTGGAGAGGACCATCAGTGATGAAGAATACATGGAGGTGGATGGGACAATCAGTGATGAAGAAGACTTTGAGCTGGAAAGGACCATCAGTGATGAAGAATACATGGAGGTGGATGGGACAATCAGTGATGAAGAAGACTTGGGGCTGGATGGGACCATCAGTGATGAAGAAGACTTTGAACTGAAGAGGACCATCAGTGATGAAGAATACTTGGAGGTGGATGGGACAATCAGTGATGAAGAAGACTTGGAGGTAGATGAAACCAACACTGACAAAAAGACTTAGAGGTGCATGGGACCATTAGTGATGAAGAAGACTGGAGCTGTATAACACCATCAGCGATGTAGAAGACTTGGGAATGGATGGGATCATTAATGACAAAGACGACTTGAAGCTGTATGGGACAATCAGTGATGAAAAACACTAGAAGTTAGATGGGACCATTTGTGTTGAAACAGACTTGGAGGTGGAGTGTCAGGATTTTTGTTCTGGTGGCAGAATCCAGACACTAGTCATGTTATGAGTTAAATGTTGTGCTCGGCTCGAGTTTTCTCAGGTCGAGTACTTCTCTTTCTCGTCATTGTATAAGCGCTGTCCTGTTTACACTCGGACTGTGTTCGCTCCCGCTTGATGCAGGCATGTGAGGTCCGCACGTGGTCTGGATTCATGCTCTTGTCCTCATGTCTGTGTTTGTTTTGTCTGCAGTGTGATGTTCCTTCTCAGCGTCTCAGTCTAGTTGGTTTCAAATGGCGCTGGGAGGGAACATTCACGGTGCATATGTGAGCGCACGGTAAATATCTTTATTTATCGTGTGCTCTTGTCCTGCGTTCTGTTGTGTTTGTGTTGTGTAGCACATGATTTCATGTTTACATTGTAACCATGTGCTTTAGTGCCTTATTTCGTGTAAGCAAGGGGTCAGTCAGCTCTCTGCATTCTGTTTGGTGAAAAAGAAACAAACAAACATAGAGCTTTGCAGTACATTGACAAAGACTTGGAGCTGGATGAGAACCATCATGGATGAAGAAGACTTGCACCTGGAAGGAGACCATCATTGTAAAAAATAGACTTGGAGCTGTATGGGACAATCAGTAACAAAAAAGGTTGTATGAGACCTTAAGGGATTAAGAAGTCTTGGGGTAGATAGGAACATCAGTGATTAATAAGATTTAGAGCTGCATTGGCTGCGTGTTTTAGTCCTGTTTGTATGTGGACACATGCCTTGTGTTGTGTTTTTGTACCATGTGTTCTTTTGTTTAGCGTCTTGTCCCACCCACCTTGTTATCCTGTTTGTAATTACACCTGTCCACCTGTCTGTTCATTGGTTTGTCTTCCCTATTTATTCTCCTAGTGTGCTCTGTCCTGTGCTGGTCCGTTGTTGATTTTTTGCTTTCTTTTGCTGTTGTATGAGGTTCTTTGATGTCTTGTCTACAACAGTTGTTCAAGGTAGTGTGTCATACCAAGAACTAAATCAAGTTAAGTCTAGTTGAGTGTGCATACAGTACAATACCATGTTTTTCCCCCACGGGAGGTTTGAGTTTTTTTTTTTTTTAATAAATCTTTCATTTCCCGCATTTGAGTCCTTGCCTCATCTCCTTCCATGGATTGGTACATCAGTATTGAAAAAGACTTAAAGCTGGGCGGGGCCATCAATGCTGACAATTTAAAGTCAGATATAACCAGTGACAAAGTAAACTTGGGCAAAACCATGAAAGGGGGAAGGGTTTCTGCTCAGAATTTGTTTACGATGTAAATTAGTATAATTAGTAAAAAAATGACATCCAGTGCTGGAGGATAGGACTGACCACACTGTTCTGCATCTAAAGCCCAGCTCACATTGTGGGATTTAAGCCATGGTATGGTCATCTGAGATAAATTAGGGAAATCCTAAAAGATTCCTTAAATCCTAGGCCAAAATCTTTGATCATGGTTTGACATGATCATAGGCAGCCACTTAATGGCCTTTGAAATCAGATTTCCCCTTCAATGAAGTACTGACAGTGTCAGAGGATTTCAGACACTTTCTGGAGTCAGCTGTAACAAGTGTCAATCCAAGAACCAATAGAAGCGTCTAATTTGATGACGTAATACATGCAACAAATTAAAACCACTGGGTGAAATGTCAAAAAAAATGTTCTATTTTTTATTATTGAGACACACTGTGTGCAAAATTGCAGCTACGGATTGTTTGTGTTTGTTGTGATGTAATTTGAAAGCGAGATAGTGAAAGTGTCATGGAAGCATGACGTCAAACGAGTTTTCTTCTATGTTTGGTGCGTCTTCAGTGTTGTTCATTCTGACATTATGAGATCTTACAGTGCATGGAAGCTATGTTCGTGCAGTCTGACATGCTACAGTCGTTTAGGATTATTAAAATTTGCACAATGAGAACCCGTCTTAAGGCCGCCCTACAGGAACAGCTGCTGAAACAAATTACACACTTTAGAACAATGGTGTTCAAATTAGGTCCTGTACCTACTTCCATCTCTAATTAAACACACCTTAGCCAGCTAATTAAGCTCTTACTACTCATACTATAAGATTTCAGGTTAGGTGTGCTTAGGCAAGCTGGAGCTAAACCCTTGCAAGACAGTGCCCCTCCAGCATCGGCTTTGGACACACATGCATTAGAAGGTTCATTAAAGTCAAAATCATAATCAAGCATTCAACAGCCCCATAGTATAATACTTTTTTTTTTTTTTTTACATTTTATAATTTTTATTAAGCAAGGCTGCATTAAATTCACCTAAGTGACAGTCAATACAGTTATAACACATCTAATATTTTACATAAATGCTGTTTCATTTCATCATAGAATCCTAAAGCATAAAGGGTTGATTATTAATGCTTGAATGCTATTACACCAATGTATTTGTTGGAGGACGAATCCAACAACACAATCCCATGAGGTGTTAAGAGGAAAAGTCCGATCCAACAGCAATCACAGCTTGGCCATGCTGGACATCAACTCAGATTTCATGCTTTATGTTGCAGAATGATTTGAAGGACAGCGATCCCCTTTGTTCCAGTCTGCACCTTTCAGTCTGATCAAAAGTTAGCTCCTTTTGAAGTTTTAACCCCTTGTTTTCTTTGAATAAATAACCTTCCTTTGAACCATATGGTGTCCTCTCCGTGCCGGGAGGGGACCGGGAGTGTTGCAACTCCCACCTGTGGTTTTAATTACGGCCTATGACGAGGTGAGTCAGCCAGGCAGAAACAGAGGAATGGGAGCAGGAGTATCGACCCCAGGTGTTTCCCCTTCCTCTGCAGGGATGAGCGAACTGCAAGGAGGACGCGCGGGAAACAAAGCGTGACCTGACACCGAATGCAGCTTGGTATGGAGTTAACATGTTAATTTATGTTTTATAAACAACTGATACTGTTTACAAACTTTCAGATAAAGGTATTAAAATTTAGAGCAGTTTCTTGCAGAAATGGGATTATAATTTGAACACATTTCCTGTGTGTGTAATGGTCCATTTTGTTCCTGTGTTGTGTTTAGTACAGTTCCATGTTTTCATATGTCATGATCTGTTATTTGAGTTTTCCCATGTTAGTTAGATTGGCTTTTTAGTCTCCACCTCCTCATCATCTTTATTGTCTCCACTATATATATCTCTTTGTTCAGGCCTCACGTTCTCAGGCCCGTAGCCAGGCTGGATTCAGGTGGTTCGGAATACCTACCTCACTGACAAAGGTCCAGAATTTGTCCCATACATACTGTTAGCTGATTTGTCTTATTTTGACTGCTAAGCCATCATAAATTGTAAAAGTAACCCATCAAAAAGGCTTTAAGACCAAGCAGAACTCTGTGTTGACTGTCTCTTAGGTGTGACTTCAGCCAATCAGTTTTGGCCAATGCTAACAGATATTTCATGAGTCCAACATCGAACTTTTCAAGAAAATCTGACATAAGAAAGTCATCTTTCGCTACTGTATTGTTTTTAAATAGAGAAAACATATTACAAGTAACTTCTATTCTAAATCTTGGACCTTATTCCTGAAACAAAACAACCAATAAAAAATAGTGAAGCATCAAAAGCGGCCCATATTAAAATTGATTTAAATACTATTTAGGCTATTGTTGTTATCCATTAATTTTCAAATGTACTTTTTTTACAAAGGAGGCAAAAAAAAAGGTGAATCTCTACATTATTAGTATTATAATTATTATTGTTTTAATTATTTTAATAAGGCAAAAGTTGAATGTGCTAACCATCTTGTTATTTGCCTAATAAATGACAATAGGCTAGTGTTTAATTTAAAACTTCAACAGATTACTATTTTTTTTTGTAATGATATACAGTATGATGTAATAAATTATATTTTAAAAATATTTTTTTCTAAATTCTTTGTTCTAAATCTTTAGGAAATATTTTTGGTACATTAAAAAGTGTGGTTATAATGACCAACTCACAAGCTAATCCAGCTAATAATAGTGCTTAAAATGTCACTAAAATACAGTATTTAAACCTCATGATTAAATAGAAAATGAAGCGAACAACTGCAAAAGGTCTACTTTTGGAGAAAAAAAGAACCACACCTTTAACCAGGCTGGCAACAGACCTTTGTCATTTTATCTTACTTACTATGAGAGCTGAATGTTTCCCTGTTCTGTTTAGTTTTGTTATGTGTTATTTTGAACTGTAGAAAAATCAGGAGAGACTGCACTTAAATCCTATCAATTATCCATTGCTTTGCACACCACCTTCAGCCATAACAGTGTATATATACACACTGTCAAAAAAAAATCCATTATTTAACTTTTTTTTCTGGCAGCTAAAAACGTAAATTACAGACATTTACTGTAAGATAATAAGGTAAATTATAGAAGTTTCCCGGAAAATTAAATTTAAGGAAATTTCTGTAATTTAAAGTCTGTTATTTTTTGGTAAATGTCTGTAATTTAACGGCCGTTATTTTATGTTTCATTTCCGGCACCCATAGCTGCCGAAAAAAAAATTTTGATAAAAAAAAAAATCATTTAAATATATATATTTGTTTTTGTTTTGTTTTTTTCTTTCACAGTTTTATATAGAGCTTTGAAATATATTTAAATAAGTAAAGGTGAAATCAAGCTAAACTATAAAACTAGTTAAATAGACAAAGATGGATAGATAGACAAACATGTAAGATTAGATGCAAAGTCCCTTAGTGCCATCTGAAATTTTCTTCTAAAATGAGCATTTTTTTCTCAGGCTGTAGGCTTTTCCTGACTGTAGGTTCTGTAATTTAAATTTCATGGCAAATAATAGTTTATTTTCGTTGCCTTTAAAAAGTGAAATAACTGAACACAAGGAGGTTGGGGGAAATGTTAATTTTAGACAAAACATTCAGATGGAACCCTTCAGTTTTTATATTATTATTATTATTTGTGAAATTACAATCAAGCAGCCATGATTGATCTGGCCTGATACCAATTACAAGTTTGCTAATCAGAACTATCAGTCATTTTTAAATTGTTTTAACTTTTCAAGAACCATGTACCACCATTAAACACACAATAAAGCTCAAATTTATCCACGGATGATTGATATTCTGTGTATGCACGCCACCTCTCCAGCTCCTCTCCTGTAATGATCAGTGGATTGCCGCGAGACCCCTTCACGGCCCTTGAGAAGAAGGGCTGAGCTGAGCACCCATCAAATTAAGCCCGATCCTGTTGTACGTGGCATGATCTTTTTCTTTCCATCACCCCCTGCCTCTGGAGTTCACAACCTCTCCAACACTTCTTTTTCAACCCTCTTTCATTCTCAACTTTTTATGCACAAATCCTGCTGAGTGTGTGGGTATTTCTGAGTCAAACCCTGCAGGTCCGTGTCTTATAGGACTGGTGCTTAGATCTTGTTGTGGTAATGCTTTAGATTACAGCCCTAAAACGACATGGTAAGAAAATTGAATTTTAAACATAGTGTAGGCTACCTATACAGTACATACTTGTAATTATGAATGAACAGTATAAAAGGTTTGAGGAAACATGAGGGCAACAAGCACCACTTTAATTTACAGCCTGCTATAATTTTGATGAATGCTTGCAATGCTGCTGAAAAAAACAACAACCTTACATCTTTTCAGCGCTTCTCAAAAAATAAAATAGAACATTGCAGAAACAACACTTATGTTGCTTATATATATATAGAGACTTTTGGGTAACAATATGGCCTAATCTGCATTTAATAATGCTTGTGCACAGATAATCATGATTTAACCAACACAGGCTCATTCTGAAAACATACCTCTATTTATTTTTTTTAAGATCGCGAATTATGTTACCAGAGGTATGTATGGTATGTAAAATGAATGGTGCGGGGCGTTATGACGTCGTTCCTTTTTGCACTTACCAGCTGGCCTCTTAACTCCATGTGGACGGCTTTTCCACTGTTACCTGTTATGCTTGTTCAGTAGTTCGCCATGTACGTCGACGTACTTGAGATGCAGAGAGAAGTTGACTGCGATGACGGGTTTTGAGTCTGGCCAAGAAATAAGGTAAGACAAAAACTAAAGCTAAAAAATAAAATGAACAAGTAAATAACAGGCTTAGAATGTGGTACAATCTGAAAATGTGGTAAAAATCAGGCTCCCGTGAGGGCTTTTCCTTTTCTGGATTGCTTTTGAAAACACTGTCAGTTGGGTTTAGGGAAGGGGGTGGGCGGGTCAATTGGTGCTTTTAAAAACACTATTAGTTGGGTTTAGGGAAGAAGGAGGGGGGGTCAGTTAATTGATCAATCAGTCAGTCGACAGCGGCCTCTGGTGGATTTATGTGAGATGCTCTCTTGAGAGAAATTTGACATCTCAAAAAGCGTAAACAGTGGCCTCTGGTGGATACGCGTAAACAAAAACTGCAAACAAAAACATACCTCCTCGGACGGAATTGGCACTCTCCAGAAATTAATAAAGAGGTACGTTTTCAGAATGAGCCTGGGTTGGATTTACCCTGTAACTCATTAAGCATAAAAATATTAATTAAAGATTTATGCATAAGCAACAGATGGACATTCTATATGATTTATCTATTAAACAAATAGATCACCCTAAAATTATAAATTACCCCTTAATTTATGCACCCTTAAGACATCCTCCGTGTATATGACTCTTTAAAGAAGTCTTAAATTCCACGCTGTATAATGGTTTTGGATGGTGGTTTTTATTACAATATGAAGCTTCCAAAAGCACATGGATGTGTCATCAAACTAACCCACACATCACCAGGGGGTTTCAAAGGCTTACGAAGCAGATTGATCTGTTTTTATAACAGAAATATTTCAATATTTTTAATTATGAAGTCAAATCACTGACTTCCGGCTGCACATTTTACATGACTGATGTACAGTATATCGCGTATGACACTTGATGTAATACACATTCATGGTGGAAGCTCTGGGAGTAGACATGTCTCGTGGGAACCACTTACCAAACATTTACTATGAATGAAAACAACAAGCAAGAAAACTAGTTGGCTTGGTATTAATGTAAACCAGCACACTACTCTTACAATGCTGTGTACATGCTAACCTGTCAACACTGGGAAAAGGAATAAGGCAAAAGACAAAAGTAAGGTATATGCTCCCCCCCCCCATTCCTCAAAATTAGTAGTTTAAAAGAAATCCCACCAAGATCGTCATGTTTAGATGTTATCATAATGTGTATTTGTTTGTTCAAACACGCAGCCAAACCCCAGAGTGTCCACTTTTGCTTCACTTTAAATCGCGTGTACTCAATCTGTTTCAGAAACAACGTCTATATATCACCATGGAGCACGTCTGACAGTCATGCACCACTACATGAACTGCGATGTTTTGAGGATTGCATAGGAGGGGCAACGGCACCTGTAATGGAAAGGTGCTATTTTTATATTTATTTTAAAGTGTTTTCATGCCTAAATAAAATGAAAGCACAGACCAGATTCACACTTAAAAGCAAGGGGCATCCTCTGGAGGTTCTGCGGTATGGTTTGCATATAGGGAGGACTGGTCCTTTAATGTTTATTGCCACCCTTCATAGAAAGATTGAAAACATGAAATAAATATGGGAAAATATCTTTACAGGATGATAGAATAGTGAAATACTGGAGAATACTGGGAAAAACTGGAGGATTCACAGGTATGTACATGTGTCTACCTTTTTACATCAAGTGTCATAGACCTATGTTAAATACATTCGTCATGCATAACACACATTTGATCGCTGCCGGAAGTCATTGGAGTTTCTAAATTAAAAATGACAAATATTTCTGTTATAAAAACACATTAAACAGCTTTGTAAGGCAAACGTTAAACTCCCAGCATTGTATGAGTTAGTTTTTGTGATTAATTTATGCTTTTTGCAAGCATCAAAATAAGCATAGACAAGCCAGAATAAAATGTAAAACTAGTCTCACTGTCTTCATGATGGCTTGAGGCTGAGTAAATTATGAGAATATTGCATTTTTGGGTGAACTTTTCCTTTAGGTAATCTATAAACTCGTAATACCTAAATGAGCCATAATTACTAATTCCCTAATAACATATGGTTCTCTTTTAACGATCTAGGCACAAAAGCTTTAAGGCTGTGTCTGAATCCACTTTTGCTATTTTAAGGATGGAAAAATACACTTTGTGCTGCAGCGCATAGTCTAACGGGGTTGAGCTTATTCTCTAAATGAGTTATGAGTGTGTTTTGAGCTTAACGTGCATTAAACCAATCAGAGATTTATCTCACATTCCCTTTAAGAGTCAGTTGTGTTGCGCCATGGCACATTTGCTATTTACATGTAAGTGGAAAATACATGTTTTGAGCCTTATTGTGCCGGGCATATAGTGTTAACTGATAATGCAAATGTATGTGTTATTCACCACAAGGGGGTGTTGGCGGTTCATACCATTGTGGCGACCCCTGATAAATAAGGGACTAAGCTGAAGGAAAATTAATGAATGAATTAATGAACAGTCAGTAACAGTCTTGTGCCTCAACAAGTCGTTACATATTTTTGACTATTATGTAAATTATAGTTAATATACAGGGAAATATTGTTGTGAGTTTAACATATAACACTTTATTGATTTGATTACTTTATCTATTAATCATATATAAATGTTTGTTTGATGCTGATGTGGTGATCATTAATAAATGCTTTAGTTCTTCAAGAGTCATACTGTATGTTTACTTATGATTACTGTGGATTAGTTAAGCATCATTTAATGAATTTTAGTGTACATGTGTTGTTAATGGTTACAAGTTACTGTATAATTGGGTTTTGTAACAAATCATAGAAAATATTTGACAGTTAAGTGAAATTAAAAAGGGGCAAGGCAAGTAAAGAAAGCATTAACATTACAGGCAGTACATTAAAGGGGCTTTTGTTACTCCTTTGTTTCTTATATTTGATAGTTCCCATATTTGATCATCTTTTGTGGAGTTAAAAACGAGATGCCTGTTTTGTTGAAATTTGGGTGGATGCAAACGCGGTCCATCGATCTCCTTGACGTCTCGTTCTTAATATGCAGCGGAGCATTCGAAATGAAGGAAAGTATCAAATGAAAGAAACATTGCTACCTTGAAACCATCTTCAAATGCTGCGCTTCTGAGGCTTATTAATTTCTTACCTGACATTGGTAATACTTTGAACAGTCAGTTTTATTTTTCGGTAATGTATTCTGTGAGGAATCCTTTGAGGCTGTGGCTCCAGATTTTATTCCTGGTGAGCGTTTCATATGGCTGCTGTATGTCAGAAGTACAGGAAGCCTGCAGGCTCTTCCCAAGAGAAGTCTGATGCAGTCAGACAACATAAATGGGGTCGCGAGAGAAGCCATCGTTCTCGTGTTGACTTTGCTTCAAATTATTGAAGAATAATTTCTGTAGAATGTAATCAGTGAGCGTTTATGCGAATACAATGCTGTTGTT
Organism: Danio aesculapii; assembly: GCF_903798145.1. Taxonomy (NCBI): domain Eukaryota; kingdom Metazoa; phylum Chordata; class Actinopteri; order Cypriniformes; family Danionidae; genus Danio; species Danio aesculapii. The sequence goes on from NC_079458.1 coordinate 31,992,847, forward strand.
TATAATGAATGTGATCAGGCAGTATTTAGTTGTGTACATTGTGTACACAAAAAATGTATACATTCAGCACAAACCTTTGATGTGCCTCACTTAGTTTTCAATATTTCTTAAACAAAATGAATCAAGGCTGATAATATTGCAGCTACATGTTTTAAAGATATTTTGCAGAATGTTCATGTTTCTTTTTTCAATTCAATGAAGGCAAATTGTGAATAATTAATCTCCAATAATCACTTGCTCACCTTCAGCTTATTTCCAGCTTTATTAGGAGTTAACACAGCGGTACAAACCACCAAATACTCTGGCAATTGTTTTACACAATAAAATCCCTTCCACTTGCAACCGAGCAGTAATAGTGCTGGGAAACACCCATGCATTTCATCTATTCAATTCACCTATACCGAATGTCATTGAACTGTGTGGGAAATGGGAGCACCCAGAGGAAACCCACGCAGACATGGAAATTCCACAATACTTTACGAATGTGAACAATGTCACCATTTTCACAAACTCATGTTTGTTAAATAAGACAGTATGATTTTCAAAAACGTACACTTTCATAACAATATTTTTGGTCTCCAATATGACATTGTTGTAAAACTTTCAAAGTGTATAAAATATGTATAATAGCCCTTATCTTTCATACATCGTATAGAAGTTAAATTAAGAAGTTAAAAGAAATTAAATAAGCGTATAAAAAGGGCAGGTTCTGTTGTGGGGTGTGCACTACCTACCATAGAAGAGATTGCACATGATCGAATGCTGGACAAATTTGTCTGTATAATGAACCATGATAGTCATCCCCTTTTTGATACAGTCCAAGCGTGTGCAAGCTCTTTTAGTACAAGATTAATTCAACCCCGGTGTTACGGAGAAAGATACAGGAAGTCTTTTTTTCCAACAGTAATCAGATTGTATATCCAAAGTCATACCAGATAAATTGTGTTGAACTGAACTGGATATTAGATATGGACAAGTGTTTACTCGTTGTTTCTGGAACTAAGGTGTGCAGTATGAAATTTAATTTTATTATTGTTTTTATATATATATATATATATATATATATATATATATATATATATATATATATATATATATATATATATATATATATAAAAATATATATATAACTTATTTATTTTTAGTATGGAGAGCTCTGCTGTGACATGTGAATTTCACTTTGGGTATTAATGAAGTCAAAGTCAAAGTCATTGCACACTGCCTGACAAAAGTTTTGTCATTGATCCCAGTTGTAAGAGCAACAAATATTAACGACTTCTAGTTGATCATTTGGAAAGGTGGGAGAAGGTCGATTTTTTTTTAGATGAATCATCTGTTGAACTGCATCCCAATCATCACAAATACTGCAGCAGACCTATTGGAAGAATTGGAACCTTTTAGACCCATTAAAAAAATTCTAATAGAAATCAGTCAAGTTTGGTGAAGGAAAAATCGTGGTTTGGGGTTACATTCTGTATGGGGGCATGCGAGAGATCTGCAGAGTGGATGCAACATCAACAGCCTGAGGTATCTAGACATTTGTGCTGCCCATCACATTACAAACCACAGGATTGGCCAGCCCAATCACCATATATGAACATTATTGAGCATGTCTGGGGTAAGATGAAGGGGAAGCCATTGAAAATGAATCCAAAGAATCTTGATGAGCTCTGGGACTCAAAAATGCTTTCTTTGCCATTCCAGATGACTTTATTACATTATTTGAGTCATTGCAGAGATGTATGGATGCAGTCCTCCAAGCTCATGGGAGTCATACACAATATTAATTATTTTTTCACGTCACCATGACTTTTTATTCTATACTGTACATTATTTCTGTTAAGTGACAAGACTTTTATCTATGCAAAGTCAGGCACAAATCAAGGCACAAACATATTTTATTTTGGTAAAATAAGCGTAATCTAGTGGCCTTTGCCTTTCATATAAGCCACTTCTGATACCAAATGATCAACTAGAAGTCAAGTTATTACTTGTTATTTCTAAAACTTGGATAGGCGACAAGACTTTTTTCAGGTAGTATAGAAGCTTCACAATCCATGCTCAAAATATAAGTGAAGTTCATTTATAAACTAATTTCGAGAGGATCACATGCTTATGATTGCTTGCAGCCGGTCCCACATTATTCAATATATAATTCACCAGACGATTGCTAAGCCACTATAAGTTCCATAACAGCAATCTTCGTTTTGAAGAATCCCCCGTTTCACCCCTACTCCTTCTGCTTTCCTAGATGGGTGGCACGGTGGCCTATTGGTTAGCACTGTTGTTTCACAGCAAGAACGTCACTGGTTCTAGTCCTTACCAAGCCAGCTGATGTTTCTGTGCAGAGTTTACACGTTCTCCCTGTGCTCACGCAGGTTTCCCCCGGGTTCTCTGGTTTCCTCCCACCGTCCAAAAACATGCAACTTAAGTTAATTGACTAATCCAAATTGGCACCATAGACATGCTCCTAGTAAATAGTTATGTCTTAAGAGCAAATCACTATCTGTTCATTAGCTACTAAAGCAGGGGAATTCTCGAGATCTACCTGAGCTCATACTCCCCTCTCGCCTTACAAATGGGAGGGAGCCCTGGGCTTGAGGATCCTATGAGCTCAGGGCTCTCTCCCTGGACAGCATGCCAAACAAACTTTATAATTAATCATCAGCTAAGTGTGAACTCTTGAATTTAATTTTAAGGAAATTAGCAGAGTGAACTTTTTGCTGATGTTCTTTTTTTGTGCTCCATGGCAGACCCATGGTACACAAAGACATTAAAAGGCTTTCGTGTGAAATTAAAATCGACGTTTATTTTGCTAATGCACATAGTTATTTTCAGCGGCGCAGTGGGTAGCATTGTCGCCTCAATGCAAGAAGGTTGCTGGTTTGTGCCTCAGCTGGGTCAGTTGGCATTTCTGTGTGGAGTTTGCATGTTCTCCACGTGTTCGCGTGGGTTTCCTCTGGGTGCTCCAGTTTCCCCCCCAGTCCAAAGACATGCGGTATAGGTGAATTGGGTAAACTAAATTGGCTATAGTGTATGTGTGTGAATAAGAGTGTGTGGGTGTTTCCCGGTGATGGGTTCCAGCTGGAGGGTCATTCGCTTTGTAAAACATATGCTGGATAAGTTGGTGGTTCATTTTGCTGTGGCGACTCCTGATTAATAAAGGGACCAAGCTGAAAAGAAAATGAATGAATGAACATAGTTATGTTAAGTGAAAGAAAAAATATTCTTCAAACAAAAGTATATTTTTTTAACAGTCATTTACTTTCATGTTTAGAGTGGCGGTCCTTCTCTTTTGATGTCAATTTAATTGCTTCAGTGACAGTATTTATAACCCCTCCACTCTTATCTTTAGTTTGCCACAAAAAGAATATGCACAAAAAGAAAGCTTCGACCTCTACTCAACATTCTGTTTCATTTGGAAGTACATCAATATGCTGAAATAAAAGTCTCAGCAACTTCAGATCACAGCAGAACCTGCTACCAGAAATGTAATTTTCACTATAAAGATGCCAGAAGTGGCTGGATTTGTGGTACAGCCAGAGATAACAGCTCCAACCATTACATGCACAAAAACTGTACAATGATCTAGTATTGGCAAAGTTTCTCCATAATTACTTTTAATAACCCATCAGTCGGTACTGTAGTGTGACTGTATTAATATTCATTACGTATTATGTGGGAGAGCAGTAAAGGATATAATAACAGCTAGCGCTTGCTGCCTCAACGGTTCCGGTACGGGGCCTTTGTCGAATACGAACCACCCCATTCAAAGGTCATGTAAATGAGGGCATCGGTCTGGAGCTCGCAAGGACCTGCCAATGGAGGAGGAAAATAGTGTAATTGCAGCTTGTGAGACTGATTCCTGACATCCGGTCATACCTGAGTGGCTGTTTCTGTAGCTGAGACCCTTATTCCGATCATTGGCATTCTGTGGGTGGATTGTGGGAGAGAGCCGGGCGCTCTGAAGCACACAGAAACATGTCATAGGAGAGTTGTGGCTGTTCCTATCAGACATGTGTCACAGTGTAAAAGAGCTCTTTGTCACTCAACACAAACCCCAGACTGAGTGGCTGCTCCGGGCAGAAGAGAACTTCCCTGTTAAACTCTGAGAGAGGGATGTGGAGGTGTTTCACTCGCCGCCCTTCGAGAGCCCTTTAACAGACCTGATGGATGCTAGACAGAAGCACAGACATCCAGAGCTTTCAAGGAGGAATAAAAATCCTGCCTGAAATGGATTTCATTTTACTGTTTTTATTCCATTTAATTGTAGGCTACTACTAGTTACCATGATAGATAGATAGATAGATAGATAGATAGATAGATAGATAGATAGATAGATAGATAGATAGATAGATAGATAGATAGATAGATAGATAGATAGATAGATAGATAGATCATTCAATATATTATTTATATACGAATAATAAATAAATAAATAAATATTAATAAATACATATTATCATTATTATTATTTACATCATAGTACTTACATTTTATTGCTGCTTTGTTTATTTATTTAAATGCTTCTTTTGTCTTAGCTCTTTTGTCTGAAAAAAAAAATGTTGTAATTTATAACATTTGTTAAGGGGGGATTGGGAGTGGGGTGGCAGAGAAGGAGGAGGAGATGAAGAAGAAAGTCGCCTAACATAAGCATAACACAATACATGAACATTTCACCAAATAATTCTTTAGCTCTTTGAAGTTGAAACATAAACACTTGCTTTCAGCACTTTAAAGGGCACCTATTTTACCCCTTTTTCAAGATTTACGATAAGTCTGTCTCCGGAATGTGTCTGTAAAGTTTCAACTCAAAACCCCATCAGATTATTTATTATAGCTTTCAGAATATTAGAATTTTCTGCTCTGAAAACTATGTAGCTGTTTTTGTTGCCTGTGCCTTTAATGGTAGTTCTCCCCGCCCACCATTCCCATGTGCCTGACAGAGTGTCAATCTCTGGCTGCATCGGATTAACAGCACAGTCAGACATGAAGGAAGCAGATCTTACGTAACATTTGTGAGAAATACTACTGTAAGAACTTTCCCAATTATTATTTGATGTATTTGTTGTGGAGTTAATGATTTGATGAGAATGATGAGTCACACACAATGTCGTTACAAAGTTTACGCATTAGTTATACAGACACACACACATCGCGCACGTTTAACTTTACACTGTTTTTGCATTGCAAATGTGACTGGACACACATTAATATACACTGCAGTGCAAGGTTATAACAGTTTTGGATTTATCACTGGTTTTAGTTTTAATTTCGCTTTGACTTTTTGTTTTCAAATTCAGTTAATTTTAATTAGTTTTTAGAGGAAGATTCACTAGTTTTTATATTTTGAAATTGCTTAGTTTAGTTGAGTTTTTATTAGTTTTAATTTTAGGTTGTTTTTTTTCTAAATAAGGATGTCAGGTGCATGATTCAAAAGCATCAGAATAAATACATAATAAAAACTCAACCAAAACACTACCATCTACCTATCCTCAAATTCGAATACAACAGCCAACAATATAGTAAAATATGTCTGCAAGGCTGCTTCTGAGGTTAGATACACAGTAATGAAGGGAAGTTTGGATTTTTAACGTGAACCGGATCTTTTGTGACAATATCAAAAATATGTAGTCAGCAATCATAATTTTAGGCAGTTAAAACATCCTCATGATCTGAAAAGTTTCTTACAAATACTTTTTGCAACCCAACTGAAGAAAGATTCACTTAACTTAATTTCATTATGACCTTCTTTTATGAAATGAACGATTCTCTCATCTACCTGCGCTGCAGTTGTTCATGTTTTGTTCAGTCACAGCCGGCTGTCATGTACTGTTTGTGATCGGTTCATTGAATCATGCATGCACAATATTATAGGTTCACCACTTCTCAAATCTTATCTCAGTGTACTGTTCTAATAACAGAATAACTCATTATATATTGGTTTATTTAGAGTCAGAGGAGGTATTAGGCATGTACAAAGTAAGTTGTTAATGGATAAACGCTTAACGGAGGCGCAAATCGTTTCAAATGGTTCAGTTCGATTTGGTGAACTAGTTTAACTGGTTCACTTTGAAGATCTGGTTAAAAAGATTGATTCGGTCGAGGTAGCAATCACTAATACAGAAATAAAACCCATTATTGGACACAAATGTGTTAAATGAATACTTTTAAGTGTCTGCTCGGGTCGTATTTAATGCTGTTACCGTGCTGCTGTCATGTCCAGCCATAGTTTTTGTCACGAGAGCAACAGCAAGGACTGACTAGAGGCTTGATGCAATTGGGCCAATGGTATCAAGATTTACTTCTAAACGGCTTACAGTATGTATTAAATACATTTACAAAGATAAAAACGAAAACCTTTTTGTTATATTTTTAGTTAGTTTTGTATGTACACAAAACTGTTTCAGTCAGTTCTAGTTAAAAAAAAAACGTTTCATTTTTATTTTATTTAAGTTGAAGAAAAAGATTTTTCAATTCTTGTTTTTGTTTTTTTTTTTTTTTTTTTTTTTTTTTGTTAACTATGATAGCCTTGCTGCTGTGTGGATATCTGTTATGTTAATTTACAAAATAAACCTGATTTAACGTTCACAAACCGGAACTGAAGCGTCTTCTTTTATAACTGTACTCACATGCGGCTATGGTGATAAAGTAAAGACAGTAAATTTGCTGTAATTCATTACAAACATGCACTTATTTAAAAACATTTTAAACTTTTAAAAATCATTCTTGATCATATTTGATGATGATTGATGATCACAGAGCGCTGAACAGATCTTTTAATTCCGATTGTTTTGCGCATGTCCTGTCTTGTAGATATGATTATTTGCATTACTACCGAGACATGTTAATACGCAGCTGTCAACCAATTTGGTGGGTGGGGTAACCACACTCCAATGTCACATTGCGGTGGGCCTCAAAATCAGAGGGATTTTTGATCTTATTTTAATGTCAGGCAATTTAAAAAAAGAGACTTACTGTCTTTATATCACCCCAATATGACTGTGGACACACTATATTTACACACATTTCTGTCCAAACAGCTTACAAAAGATGATTTTCAAAAAAAAAACAAAAAAAAAAAACAAATCATTTTGCATTGGTGTATTTTCTCCATAGCTTTAAAATCTCATGTGTTTATTAGTAAAACTGTCACAGTTCTTAGTTTTAAAAGTTTGTTCATTTTGGTTAATAAAAAAATCTGCTCCAGTTAGATTCACATATCCTCTGTAGCCATAGCCTTGTCTGGCCAGCAGTGAAAGTGTTCCGCTTTAGAACAGTATGACATTGAATCGCTTTTTCAATGAAAGATATTTGCAACGATATGTGACCTTGTCCAAGCTGAATTTTAAACAGACAGAAAGGGGAAATCTTCTACTGAAAGGCAAACGTAGACCATAACGATTCCACATCAAGAGGTCACTTGAAGATCAATGGCCTTTGGAACTCTTTAAAGTGGAGACTTTTGTGAATTTTAAAACAAAATGTTTATAAACTTTCTTCATGCTGTCCATATAATCACTATGGATATTGCTGTAAAATGTCCTCTGACATGTTTAAATACCTATTTTTCTATTTTAAAGAAACAAAGTGTATACATAGATTGTATCCAGGAAATATAGGATACATTCAGCCGAATATTTTATGCTATATGCAAAACCTGCTGTCGCAACAAAAGAGAGAGGAGAAAAATATTAATTCAACTGCAACAGTTTTATTAAAAAAAAAACAAAAAAAAAACAAAAGCATTCAAAGCGTAGGAAAAATTTGTAAAAATTCACTTAACAGCATTAAACAATAGCAACAGACAAATTACTTAACTGAACAGGGGGTAAAAATACACATAATTGCAAGAAACCAAACAAGAAACAAGTGAGTAACATAATTAGAAACCATAGTGATACAGTCTGTGTCCAAAATTGCACACATTTCACCTACTACACAACTTTCCCATTGTGTAGTAGGAAAAAAAAAACAGTATGTGACAAAAAAAGTATGTCCAAATCGACAGTACTCGTAAAAATAGTAACTTGAGACCATTTCCAGTGGTATGAGAGTAAAAAGGGTCTATTACCTAGGGCTGGATGGTATATCAGAATCAGTATTGACGGTACACCTTTCTAAATAACTATTGAAAATTAATCTTTATCAAGCTTGTTATTTTTTTTATTCAATAAATTCAAATGTAAACATGCACTCAAAGTATGTCTGATTTTATAGTATTCAAAAAACAGTAGACGAGAAGTACCTGGATGACCTACTGCTTCTAGTGAGATTATGCCTTGTGTTGACCATGTCTGGTGCCGTTGCAGATTTTGTTACGTGGGCCATGACTTGAGCACACCTGATGCTTGTCATTGCTTGTATTTAAACCTTAGGAAGTTGTCAGAGACTTTGCTCAGCAGTTGCTTGGGCAGTTCGCCAGATCCGCTCAAGAGTCTGGTTGCAGACATGATGCAGCCTCACACAGATGCAATCTTGGCATGCACATTCATATCGATGTAATCCCAGTCGCTCATGCGCATTTGAACACGCGTGTTCTCGTGCACGTGCACATTGTGGTGGATCAAAGACGGAAATACGCCAAAATACGGTTTACAAACTAAAGGTACGACAGACAACAGAAATACCAATGTATCTATACACATAATTATGTCACGAGGTAGCCTGTTAACTCCTATTTTAAAAAGATTTAGGTCTCGGCCAGGATTTTATTTAAAATAAGGGGCATTTCTAATATTGTCTTAATACCTTCATTACTTCACATGTCTAAAATTTGTTTATATTTGCAAAATGCATGACATGTTAATGCACCATTAAATAAAAAAATTCTACACACTTCTCCCACATAAAAAAAAAAATATTATATAGACACGTTATAGTGCTTTACCATTCAGTATTACAGTAATATACCATTTATATTACAGTACTTTAGTTGACTTCGTTTTATAATTACATTGAAATTGAAAAAAATAAAAATAAAAAAATCTTCATCGCAAAACAAACATACATATAAAACTGTATGACTTATTAAATTACATCCAAAAATCTGTTTATATTCCTTTATTGCAGAAAGAAAACCTCAATAAATGTATTTAAAACTTTTAAATAAATAATTATATTTATAATGATTTCTAATCACAGTGCATGTTCGCCTCACAGCAAGAAGGTCACTGGTTCAAGCCTTGGCTGGGTCAGTTGGAGTTTCTGTGTGGAGTTTGCATGTTGCACTAAGCCAAAAAGAAAAAGAATGATTTATAAGGATTTATAATGCTTCTGTCACAATAAATGCTAATATGTTTCCATAACACACATCAGTTGGTGTTGATGTGGATGTCTGATGAGTGCAGATGTGGATGTCTGATGAGTGTATTTAAATGAGATGCAAAAATGGAGTGTAATAAATGAAAATAGGAGTTATATAAACAAACATGTAAAGCATATGAGAGTTTCTAACAAAATGTCTGGTGCATTAGGACTGGAGGATTGTGTCCTACAGGTGGTTGTGAAGCCAGCTCACCTGCATGGAGCACATTCATGCATCATGCCATTATGCGATGCATTGAGTATATGCTTTACTAAAAAGATAGGTTTTTAATCTAGTTTTAAACTGAGAGAGTGTGTCTGAGCCTCGGACATTATTAGGAAGGCTATTCCAGAGTTTAGGAGCCATAAATGAAAAGGCTCGATCTCCTTTACTCGACTTCTAGGTACTACCAGAAGCCCTGAGTTTTGAGATTTTAAAAAGCAGGTTGAATTGTAGCGAGACAGAACGTGGGTTAGATAAACAGGAGATCGATTATTTAAAGCCTTATAGATGAGAAGCAATATTTTATAATCAATACGAAACTTTACAGGCAGCCAGTTTAAGGAGGATAAAATTGGGGTGATATGATCATGGGGTGATAAACAAACAAACTACTATACTGTAAGTGAATAGCCTGCTTATTCAGTAATTGTATTGTGTCAAATAACTATTAGTTAGATCTGATCACATTGAGTGACATGACATTAGGCCTTCCTAATAGAACCACCACTGAAGCTATATTAGCACCCTTGTTGATTCGGTTGTCAAGTACTCACACATGCCTATATACTGAACACAAAATACACATGTGCATTACATCAATGTCGTTTTTGTAGACGATAATATATTCCTTTCAGTTTTCAAGCCCCCAAACACTGTCATTGTATTGCATAATATGTTTTCAGTTTTTAGTTGAAAACCACATTATGTAAACATTCGCTGATAGAAACCAAAATGCCTTTCAAAATAAGTGTCTGAACAGAACATACAACGTGACAGCTTTCTTTCCCAATTTGACACCAATATCCTTCTTTTTTTTTTTAGAAAAAGTCTAACTTGGTGCATCCTATATAGCGCTGCCTTATATTTTATTAACTGATTGACAGTGCCTCTAGATTGTCATCTACAGCTTTCTCACAGCGGTCTGACTACATATGTGAGAGAGCAGGCGGGTCTTAGAGAGTCACTTTGTAGATTTTTTGCACATATTCCTGAGAGACATGGAGAGTTAGCACCATCTCACTTCCACCCACAGCCAGACTACTCTCATCATAAATAATCTGCCTTATCTGAATATCATGTGACAGTGTGGGAAGAGACATTTCTGTTTCACAGCTTTAAAAAAAATTATAGAAGATCTGTTAAAATCTCAAATAAGAGGCGCGTTGGGAGTTTGACTGGCTTCAGTGTGATTTGTGGAGAATATATGAATAACTGCTGTTGAAACCTAGCTCTGATACTTGGGGATTGTTTCTTAATAGTCTCATGTGAGTTGGGTTATAAAAGCACGATCCCTTTTAACACAATCTGTTTTTCAGCTCAGAAAAAAAGAAAAATCTAGAGATATAATGTTACAATTTCCAAGTGGTCTCTTTAGAAGTGAATTGGAGCCGTTCTCTCTGTCTGACACTCAAGAAAGTTTGCCTTTTCTTCTCATGCTGTTTTTTTTTTTTTTTATATGAAGGTGACGAGCTCGGCAAATCAAATGAATGAAGGCGGCTTTAAGATATGACAGTTCATCAAAGCCTGGTGCCAGTCAAAGGGCACAGCTGGTGGGGATAGAAACACAGTAGAGACATACTCACAAATGGAGCCCCGTGTCACTCAAATAAGGCCACATGTGTATCAGCCCGAGCCCACCGTTTCAAACAAACATGTTTTATTTTAGATCATATTAGAGTGGAGCAACAGTGGAGTGGAGCTCCCTCACTTTTGTATGTCACTCAAACATATGAAATATTTATGCGTTTGGCACACAGTTTTATTCAAAAGGACTTATGTTGCATTCAGTGTACACGTTTTATCAGTTCTTGCTAGCCATGGGAATTGAACCACTGACCTTGGCGATGTTATTGTGCCATCAGAGGCAAACAGATTATTGAATTAATGGAAAGAAAAGAATATAGGATGAGGACAGTGACTGTTGACTGGAGAGGCAGATTTATTGGATGTACATTTTCTTTACAAGCATAAGCCAGAGTTGAACAAAAGATAATAATAAAAGAATGCAAAATATCATTAATAGTATTAAGAAAGGGGGAATTAAAGTGGTTCAACTTGATGGATATTACCCTACAGTATATGACAACATTAGGCCCCACAAGTCTGTACCGTAAAACCCAACAGTCATCTTCATCAAATTAAATGAGTGTAGTTACAGTAACCAAATTTACTAAAAGTTAAATCTACTTATTTGAAAATAGTTTTGAACTCAGCGTTGAAGGTAATAAGTTAATTAAATACCTCATTAATTCAACTTAAATAGAGTAAGTTCACAGTATTCTTATAGATTAGTTTTTTTTAACTCAAATGGTTTGTAGCAATTGGTTTCCTCAAACAGTTTGAGTTGCCTTAACTTATTGGGTTTTACAGTACTCAGTTGGTTTAAGTTCTCTTCGTTTAATGGGCTTTACTGTGCTCAAATTGCTCCGTTTACTCAAATAGATAAAGTTCACAGTACTCATTAGGATTAGTTTTTGAACTTAAATGGTTTGTTGCAATCGGTTTTCTCAAATTGCTTAAGTTACCTTGACTTATTGGGTTTTACAGTGTGTGAAAAAAGTAATCTTTACTATGCAATGCACATGTTAGGTTGTCTGAACTACATGTGAAGCTGTACCACAGCACAGGAAAGAGGTATATTTTGCTTAAGGGAGTATTTGTCCTAACCATATGCGACGTGTAATATTTATATTTTAGAAATGCTTTCAATTTCCACAACGTCACAGCAGAACAATGAATACACTAATACACAATAATTCAGGGATTTTATTAATTTTGATTGCAACTGTATATAAAAAATCCGTGAATAATTAGAGTTTAGTACATGGAAATTACATATTGTGAGCCTCAAACACAATTGTTTCCATGTTCTCATGTAAATCAAGTGAGCATAACATCCTGGTTAAAAAACGACCATCAAACGATCGGATCGAAGCTTGGGGGATCCAAATTATTGATCTCATGTGCAATGTTTTGCACATGAGATCAATAATTTGGATGCCCCAGGCTGCATTTGATTGGTCACTAAATTAGTGAAATTATGTTATTATATACAACATTTTGCAGTGGCATGTTTTCCATAGCTTGTACATGGTTATTCAATATTCAAGCAATACACAAATATTCTTTTTACTACATTACTTATGTAAACCTGTTATAGATGGTATTGATTAAAGTACCATATGCAAATATAACTCTATGAAAAATGTTATAAAGAGGCTTTATTATTCATCTCAAAATCTTTTCTCAAAATTTTCTTGCACAATATGTTCTAATGGCTCGTTTCCACTGACTGGTACAGTATGGTACGGCACGATACGGGTCACCTTTTTCAGGTTTGCGTTTTCCACTGCTAAAAGGGTACCAATGGTACTCCTTTGGTGGGTGTGGTGTACAACAGTAAGTTTCAGTAAACGTCAAGAAAATGTCTACAGTAAAGCTGTACGGGTCATTCACATATCATTTAAGAAGCCCTTCTCACAAAACAGATGCTTTACACACATAAATACTTCTGTGTAAATGTTTATTACTAACTTTTCTATGAACAGGAGTTGATTATAACTGCAGATCAATGACAGTGAGAAATAGCCTTCTGTAACGTCTGTAATTATATAAAATAAATAAATGCAACATATATGATCACATACAGACCCTTACAGTCTCCGATATGTTACCAATTAAAGAAAAACTACACACAGAATACATTTAGTCCTTATTTAGGTTCAAAAACAACACAAAATATAGCCCACAGTCAGAGCAAACCTCTCATATGTCTTTAATCTTCAGTAGCACATGTAACCTCTTGTTAGAAAATAATTCCATCATTACAAGATCATAATAGTTCAAAAGGTGATAATAATAGTTAAACATATCAGATTGTTCACATTTGCAAAAAAAATAATTTGATCCTATTTTCCGGTTTGTCAGTTTTTGACAGGATCGGGTTTCAGAAGCACGTCAATAATCAAGCACATGTTATAATCATTAGCACTCGTCCACAAACTACTTATTTTTTAACAAGCCTAATACCCCCTTTAACTTTAAATAAGATCGAATTTGAGAAGCGGTTAACCGATAAAACTGTGCATGGGTGATTCAGTGAACCAAGCACAAACAGTACATGACAGCCTGCTGTGACTGAACTAAACTTCAGACACGCCATGTCAAGTGTTGACGATGAAGCCCTGTGTGAACTGGGCATTAGGCTTGATAGTCAGGCAGGCAATTGTTGGTCCTCAATCTGGCAACCTGCACTTGCATGTATTTTGATCCAGGAGTGCAATACCTATTTCAACCACTGGGTGTCAAACTTACATACTGCACCTTTAAGCATTCCATTCCTGTAGGTGGCGATGTCACTTTGTAAAGCAACACTACATGTCTCATATGGCTCTATATTCCACTTTTAGTGTGAGAACTTACACAGTGTGCAACTTCTATTTACTATGAGTTGCTGTGTATTAAATTATTTGCAAAAATTGTGTGCAAATGTTATATAAAACACAGTTGTATATGCTGTTGTGTAAATATGCCCCAAATTAAATTTCAATGAGAAGTCTGCCTTATTGGTTAAACTATAGTATAAGATAATACACACAGTTGATCACTTAGGCTTATTAAAATATTATTAAAAAACTGTACTGAAAGAAAAAAAGCACAAGAAAGAACACTGCTTTAAAAGAGACACTTTGAATCGAAATGCTTTAATTTTAAACAGTTATTTAAGATTTAAGTCCAAAAAAAATTAGAGTAAGCCTACCAGAGAAATTTTATGTTGGCACTGTATCTGAGCGATATTGTGTTGCACGTACGCAGTGGTGCGCAGCACAATTTGCTCCTAGTATTGCTACTAGTATTTAGCGCTTCGGAATCGCCTGGACCAGCAATCAGAAAAAGGGATTCGACTCAAGAGCAAAAAAAAGGTAAGTAGAATATGTATTAGAATACTTCATGAATTACACAGTTTAAAAGAGAATAATAAACCATTTACTGAAAATTTTATAGATTGTAATAATAATTTCACTCAGATAATTAAAATTTTCAGTAAGTGCAGAAATAACAAAAATATAATTACAACAAGTAATTTAAATAGTAAATCCACAAAATAAAGAAGAAGATGTCAGAAGTTAAATGCAAAGTTCAGAAAATTCAATAAAGCAACAGTTCGATTCAATCTCAAAGTTCAGAGTTCCATTCGGGCTCAGATACAAAAAAGTCTGGGCTCTTAATGTCCATTTCAATTCACGAAAAAGAAGAAAAAAAAATATAGCAGTGTTCCTCAAAGATTAAAATTGAATCTTTAAACATTTAAATAAAAAAAAAAAAATAGAGAAAAAATATATGTGTAATCCACCAAAATCCAGGTAGCAAAACTTGGAAAAATATAAATCAAATATTGGTTTTATCCTACCAGATTTAATGACTGATCCTTTTTGTCTCTATCACCAGTCACAACATTTTGGCGTGGCTCGCCAGTCCAAACAGAACAGAATGCTTACCATGGACAGTTCTCAATCACAAGTCTCTTCAAAATGGAGAAAAAAGAAAAGAAAACTAAACCAAAAAAAACAGCCTTGAAACAACAAAGCCAAATAAAGCATTAGTTTCAGTTTGTAAATAAATTATCTCAAATTTTAAATGAATTGTCTGTCTACATTATTTACACACACAGAAACACATATGCTAAATCACCATGTGCTCGTACAATACATTGCGGTCTATGTACAGCGTTAGCAAAGCTAGCATCCATCATTTCATTTTCAAATAAAATGAAATTTCATCATTTCATCACGAATCATTTTCAACCATAAAAATTTTACAATTGGTTTACCGGCGAGTAAGCGCACGACCATGGAGCACACCGCTAAACTCTGCTACAGTATATCAGTTCAGTAAATTCAATATGTTACATAACTGCCCCCTGCTGGCCATGTATTTATTTTGTTAGACCATGTTGTGCTGTGTCGCGTATTACCGCAGTAACGTGCGACACCACTTTAGATCACTTGCGCATTTTCAGTAGCCATATCTGTAGGTTACCAGTGAGAATCGAGACAGAATTGTCCACAGTATGAAAAAATATTGTTAACAATAAAATCAATAACACGCATTTACAAAAAGAAAATAAATAGGTGAGCAAACAAACTTTAACACTTTATTTTGTGTAACACAATATCTTTAAGCAGCAGTTATCTTCATAAAAACACTTCATATTAGCTGCATATGGACAAAACACACACACACACACACTGTATATATAATCACTGTAAAATAGTCTATTGTATGTGTGGACTATATTACAAGTCTTCTAAAATTGTATGATATTTTCCTACTGAAATGTATATCGTTCTCCTTTGCTGCAGGTTTTGAATCTACCGCATGTTCCTGCACATTCAAAGTAGGACATCACACTCGGTAAAGATCTTCTTTTGATTTCAGATAAAAGAACAAGAGCAAACATGTTCAAACTGTCATAAAGGTGAGTAAATAATTGCAGAATTGTAATTTTCAGATGAGCCATCCTTTTAAGTTTTCCCTAAACAATCACGTCAGTACACAAAGAAAGAATTCTCCCTGCAGCTGATGTGATGACATTATAAGAATGCGTGGTAAGCCGTGCACTCTTACGCAAATCGGTGATGATTTAGGAAAAGGACCTATCAGAGGTCTTCCGTCTCCCTTCTCGCTCTTTAATTGCAGTCAGTTCTGAGTCACTGCTCTCTTTTCTTGTCAGAACTGTTAACAGAGAGTCTCAGAAGAGAGCTGTTGATGCAGTCAACACAGCCGACTAAATATAAAATAGTCCTGCTCTCTCTTAACGCTAATGGGCCCTGCTGAATAATTCAACCATGATGATAATAAAAGGGAAGAGAGAGAGAAAAAAAATAAAACGTCTTGCATCAGTACCTTATGGGTCGGGGCAGGGACATAATTTGCTGTCAGCAGCAGTAGTTGCTGCTTCCTCTCAGGTCTTTCCTGCCTCTCTCTCTTTCTCTTCCCCCCTCTCTTTCTCTCTCTAATTGCATTATTTCACTGGAGATGAAGAATAATTCCTGAGGAATTTTCATCAGTCATTATGTCAGGAGTGAGGATGGTGGGGTGTGAAGACGGTATGAGATGCTCCTTCACTGAGGTGTCATGCATTAACCGGAGAGGAAAGTGATTTGAAGCACAAACACACACACACACACACAAACAGAAGCCGTCACTGAAAAGTAAGGGTAAGACGGAGGGCAACACATTGACAGGAGGACAGTGCCAAATTGGACTCTCCTCCACATGTCTTCCAGTGTCTTTCTAGTTTCCTTCACTCACCACTTCCCTTTTCTGCCTGTCGTTTTTTTTTCCACAAGCTTTCCTCCTGCGCTCATTGCCAGTGCGACGAAATCTTGTTTATTCATTTACAGAGCCAAATGCAACACAAACCGTACCATATGCGCAAATCTGTTTTATTTTCTGCTCCGTGACCCATTTTATCCCCCTTTCCCTGCCCCTTGTTGTGTAAATGTCACAACAAAGCGCTTTGTGTGGCGCTGAACGCAGGTGTACAGCTCACACAGAGGCGTTCTCTGCCTGGTCAGGGCACACAAAACCCTGTGGATAATGAGTCCAGACACTTTATGCATATTAAACCAATTTGCGCGGAGTGTAATTAGTATCATAGCAGGGGTTTGACATGGAGGCCAGACACTGTCAGCACTCTGTAGTGCTCTTTGGAAACTCTTGGCCCACAGGAAAATTACATTAGAGAGTAAATATTGACTCAAACGCCTCTGTGTTCTGCGGACGATTTGCTCTCCATGAACAATGTCGCTGGGGTGGAATATGACTGCGGCATCGCTCCGATCATTTCCCAGATTTCTTTATTTTTGATTTTGGTTTTTCCACAGAGGTTGCAACGCTTTGTGAACTTCCCCGCGGTGTGGCCTCTAAATTTCCTCTGATGTTTTTCCGGCTTTCTCTCCTTCCTCCCCTTCCTCTAAATGTTCCTGCCTCTTCCCATCTACCTCTGAGGCAGCGCCAACACTGCCTTACATCTGCCGTTGCTCCATTTCTGTTTTAGTTATTCAGGCTTATCACTATGAAAAATTAAAGGTGATTATTTTTAAATTGTTAAACACTTTCTCTTATTCCAGCTTAATATGCAGAGGCAACTATAAATAACCCAACTGCATGCTAATTTGCTCAAAAAGTGGGAACACTGTGACTCCATTTCAGAACAGGGCTTTGATTGGGCAACCAGGTATAGCAACACTGGTTCAACCAATAGGTTGAGTTTGGGGGTGGGGCAATATGATTTTTTTTTACTAATAGAAGAGGAAATGTTTAGGAAACTGTTTGGAAACAATCATTATTTCAGTTTTAGGATTATATAGTGCTTACAATACGGCTTCACAGTAATACACAACAGGTTTAATGTTTGGAAATCAGTTACTAAATAAATGTCAGCTCTACAGAAGACAAGATTCAATTTTATTTAGCTTAGTATAATATATACTTTGCTAAAACATTTTTAATTAATTTATTTTTGCGCTAAAGCAGTTGGAATTCTTTGCATTGCTTTTCAGTATAAGTCTTTTAGTTCAGTTCAATAACAGTATTACACCTGAGCATTAGACGTATTAGAAAGCCTTAGAAAGCACACTGCTAAATCATTTGTATTTAATTTCCTAATCATTATATTTTACTATACAAATTCTCCAAATGCTAATTAATTAGGTGTCATGTTTAGCATGCATGCTTTCTGACTGAGGTTAAATAACAGTGATTTTGTTTAGATTATACACTTTAAAAGTGTAACATGTTTAGGGTTTGTATAAATTTTTTTAAATTATCTGTCATCATGAAATTTTGTTTTACCAGCTTAACCAATCAAAATGTATATGTTCATTAAAATGCAATAAGTAGACTTTTTAGATGGTTATTTAAACACTATTTTACCTATTAAAATGATCTAAAAACATTTATCCATTTGGCAGATGCTTCAGAACGCAATTTGCACTCCACTCAAGGTAAACATTTTAACAATAGGTGTGTTCCAATCAAACTACGTTAAAAGCCCATCTGCATTATGTTGTACCCAGTTCCATGGGTTATATTTCATGTTAAAGTGGTTGGAGGACAGGTTGTGAAAACAAAACCTTACTAAAATGTTGTGGAATAAAACATCTGAACAATGTCTTACAGCTCTTGACTGTAGAATTTAAAGAATAATGGACTTTAGCCTGTAAAATATCACAAAATAATGTGGAAATTGACTAAGATTAATAAATACTTTAGAAGTACCTTTCAATGTTACCCTTAGGGGGAAAACAATCTTGCTGCACCCGCTTCGATTGCTATCACTTGATTGAATAAGCGTTATCAGTGGTTATCAGCTATGGGTCAGTAGGGGCCTTCTGTGCCTACTTATAGGCTGAGAAGGCTGTTATCATCCATCCATATGGTTAATCAGCTATACTAATAGAGAAGACTCCAGATTCAGATCTGTTTTTACATTACTGTGATGGCTGAGTTTAGAGTTGGGGTGGGGTAGGCGTTAATAAAATGTAATATATAATATAAATAATTCTCACTTTCTTCCAGCAATAGCCATATGTGATCTATAGCTGATTTACCATGTGGATGGACGATAACAGCCTTCTGAGCCTACCAGTAGGCGCAGAAGGGCCCTATTGACCTATATCTATTAGCTGATAACCACTAATAATGCCCATTCAATCATGTGATAACTTTGGAATCGGCTGGTTATAATCATGTGAGGAACACATGAAATATGTAAATTGTTTGGTTCTGGAACATTTTCTGATTGAAATCCATGTAATCACATTTACGCACTTGTTTACATAAAATCACGTTAGTTTCACATAACAAATTTCCAAACCAAATGTAATGAATACAATTATGAATAAAATATTTCACATTTTAACATGTGATTTAACATGAAACATGGTTTTTCCCAAATGGCAATTCATGTTCATGTTAACTAATGTTTAATAAAGCATTATCTGTATTTCAATTATTTACCAAAATAAAAAAGAACTAGAAAGAAAAAAAGAAAAAAAGAATGGCTGTAATGAATACACACTGACATATCTGTGGCAGTAGGATCTGTGACACGATAAAAGCAGACATTAATTTAGTCAGTGATGTGTTTCCATGGGGATGATGGCTTTCTTGCTGCCACACAATTTCTCTTTTAGTTTGTTTCTCATCTACATTCAGAGTATTTTATTTTATTTAGCTATTAGTTGTAAAACAACTGACACTTTGGCCTCATCACATCTCCCTGTTATCCCATTGAAAAAACCCTGATGACAAGCTAATGTGCATTACCATTAAGCTTTTCTTTCACTGATACATAATATCGCCATCTGCTCCAAACTATAAGACCCCATAAATATGGAAAGTTCTTATTTGCAGATGAATTTGCACTAATCATCACTTAGTCCCACCGTCTGAATTAAACGGTGATATTCCTCAGGGGTTTTTCATCATTACACAACATGTGAATCGTCCTGAAGGCCCCTCGCTCAGATGAAAGAAATAAGGGATGCTTCATTATTTAACAATATTGAGATCCTGATGCTAATGAGTTATTAACAAGATTGATTTAATGATTTTAGAATTATGCAGAAGGGTAATGGGACATATCTGGGTGAAATTGGTATATTATTATTGAGATTTAAATACAAAAAAATGTTGGATGAGCATGAGAAGGGAGATAAAGACAATGTTTGCAGCTGCTCTTTAATTTTAGAATTAGAAAGTGTCAGTTTAGTAGAAATTATTTTGTGAGCAGTGATTAAGGAACTAGTTTAAGTACCATCAATCGGGTTGCTTTTTTGTAATCCTTTTTTAAGTGTATATATTATTATTTTTGTTTTTTACTTTCAGGCAAGGATTCTATATGCAAAAAAAAATAATAATAATAAAAAATCAGTGAATAATGAGACCCTTTCGTGGTTTCCATGGCAATCCTGACAAAACTGTCAAGTTTCAAGCTCCTTTATACATCTCATGTGGGGTCTGCACGGCAACTGTCAAAGAAGCACTTTAAACTGAGATTTTTTAGCGGAGAACATTTTATATCTGGCAAAATAAGCCAGTTTTGAGCTATTTTCAACGACACCCACTCTTGAGATTCAGCGGCTCGAAAGAACGCTGTGCTGAATAAATAAGAAAGCTGGAAACGAGGTGATTGTGATTCTTTGGACGTCAGCTATTGACACACGCGATCCACAATCAGTGAATCTCCATTAGCTCAAACATGAAAGACAAGAAGCTTTGGAATCACCTTAAGTAGGTTGTGAACCAGTAATCCAATTACAAAGTGTTTATTTGGACTGCAAAATAATGTTTTCTAGAGAGTTTCTGTGAAGGTACCCTAGATGGTCTAGTGGGGCCACCACTTATAGAAATAATAGAGGAGGAGGATTTCAGTGATGTCATTTTATTTCTAACTTTTTTTTACACTGAATAAGCAAAACATATTTAGCAACAAGTTTCCTAAGAATAGAAGCTTTTACAGTTATACAGTTACAGTTTATTTTATTTTATGGTTTTTTTTTGCAACTTTATGTATTTTTTTTGGACTTGGAGACTTTAAAACTGTCCACAAGTTTAATGCACTTTTAAAATTTTAGTTTAGAGACTAGTTAACAGAATGGAGTGTCTTAAAGCCTTCTCATTTGTTCAGCAGCAGTGGTTCCAAGTATGATTAGTATTCTAAGGATCCCTATTTCACCGCAATATAAGCAAAAATATTTTGCAATGCAGCAAGAAAATGATAAGTTCACAAAAAATGTACTGACAAAAGTTATGATAATATTTTTTTGTGTTTATCTAACTTGTTTTAATAACTTAATCAGTTTTCGACAGTTGTTTTTAATGCTTAATATTTTTAGTTATCAGTGATGTTGAACGATGTTAAAGATGAGATGACTAGAAACTATGATGCAGCAATCCTTTTTTTACTTGAATGATTGTTCTTTTTGATGTAAAAACAGACACCAAATATAAAGTGGGTTCTGAGATTTGTATAAAGAATTTTTACAAAAATCTTTTCTATGCAACAACTCTTGGTGGCAACCCAGCAGTCACAGGATGTCAACATGACGTCAGATAGACGTTGTACCCCAAAGTCGTAGGATGTTGCATTTTGTTTGGAAATGGGGTCGACGTCAATGTCCAACATCTAGCTGAAAATCTACCAAATATCAACATCTAATGATGTTACAGCTTTTGGTTTTTAGAGGATTTTGGTTGCCATACCTGACAAATAAATGTCAGTATTTGACGTTAATATGATGTTGGTTTAAGATGTTGGCATGATGTTGAATTTTAGTCAATTTCCAACACAACACCCCCCCAAATTTTTTTTTACCCGAATATCAATGTCATTTGATGTCATTATTGGATGTCAAAATACTGATGTTATTTAGATGCCGGCTAGATATTTTTGGTCACTTGACGTCATGACCTAAATCTAATTTAATATAAACATCTTATGACATTGTGTTTCTGCTTGGAATGATCAGGATATCCCATTTTCAGCTGAGCAGGACCTTAAATGAAAACAAAGGATTTGTCACTGAACAGGTAAATTAAGAATTTAAAGCCTAATTTACAGATAAAAAACTGACACGCACAATATGTATTGTACTTACAAATATATAAATCGAATATTATAAACACTTGCATGTACATCTGTAGTAAATTAAAATACATCTGTGATTACATTGTTGACCTACATCCATTTCGTAATCAACACCTTGTTTAATAGGGGCGTCACGGTGGCACAGTGGGTAGCACGACCACACAGCAAGAAGGTTGCTGGTTTGAGCCTCGAGTGGTTCAGTTGGCATTTCTGTGTGAAGTTTGCATGTTCTTCTCGTGTTTGCGTGGGTTTCCTCAAAACCATGTGGTATAGGTAAACTGGGAAGGCTAAATTGTCCATGTGCATGGATGTTTCCCAGTGATAGGTTACAGCTAGAAGGGCATCCACTGCGTAAAACATATGCTGGATAAGTTGGCGGTTCATTCTGCTGTGGCGACCCCAGATTAATAAAGGGACTAAGCCGAAAAGAAAATGATTGAATGAATATGTTTAATAGACATATGGTACCTGAGATATATATACAGATTTTTCACAAACTGTTCTATACAATAACAGCTATTTTTGACAATGACTATGCAGTATGATGTTTCTATGCAGAAAAGGTTAATATTGACAATGATCATTATCTAATAAATTGAATACAATAGAAAGAACCTATAGTTACTATGAACGATGAAGGAACTTTTTAAAACTAAAAGGATAAAGCCTGGTGGGACCTCAAAGTTGAGTTTCAACAAATATCTAAAATAGCTAAATAACCAAAACAGTCAATGTTTTATTTTTTTGTGATTTTTTGACAAGTAAGAGCAATGTTATTATTAATAACAATATATATTAAATGGTAACTAAATGTACAAGTTGGATTTGCACATACTAATAAGCAGTTTCATGCATCCTATGGCACCACACAAAAAGACATAAACACACATCAGTGATTAAAAGTGTTAAACTAGCAATCTTTGACACTTTAGGCATTACAATGCAGTGTTTCATTATGACATTCTCATTTTTTTTTTTGAATAAAAAAAAAGATTTGAATGAACAAAAACATGTTAAATAACATCTCCTTTTACCCTTTTCCTCCAGAGACACAGGGTAATAATTAAACTCATTGAGAAAGATCAGCCTGTGCCACATGGGGATTTGCTCTAGTTCTGTCCTTTGTTCACACCTAGGGGAGCAGCAGAGCAAGGGAAAGCCCTTCTGCCTGAATGAAACTCCCTGTCAGTCACTCCTATTGTCTGCGCTTAGCATGTTATGTAGCTCAGGTGCATTGATGGAAACATTACTGCACTATTCAATATTGATGGAAACATTACTGCACTATTCAATATGCAAGATGAATAACAATAACTGTAGGAATCATGAAGACAATAGGACAATATATCATAAATGCCATGCTTTGTAGAAATATATCTTAATAATAAATATAGATACATTGCATTTGAATGATCTTTTTTTTTATTTGTTTCTGTTTAATCTTTAATCAATATCATAATCATAAATCAAATGTATTTTGTTGTTTTTTCAAAAATATTATTGTGTGTGGGGTGACCTGGTGGCTCAGTGGGTAGCACTGTCGCCTCACAGCAAGAAGGTTGCTGATTCAAGTCCCGGCTGGACCAGTTGGCATTTCTGTGCCTGTTCTCCTCATGTTGGCGTGGGTTTCCTCCGGGTGCTCTGGTTTCCCCCATAGTCCAAAGACATGCTCTATAGTTGAATTGGGTATGCTAAGTTGTCCGCAGTGTATGAGTGTGTTTGTGTGTGTGTGAAGGGGTGTTTCTCAATACTGGGTTGTGGCTGGAAGGGCATTGGTTGCGTAAAACATATGCTGGAATAGTTGGTGGTTCATTCCGCTGTGGCGACCTCTGAAATAGAGACTTAGCCAAAGTAAAATGAATGAAAATTATGTGTAATAGGAATGCAGAAAAAGAAAGAACTAAACTATTAAAATGTATTTAATATTTGTATAAAAGGTGGTTGTATAATTTTGTTAATGTCTTCTTCAAGACGCCTCTTGTATGAAAACAATATTTGTTTTTTTGTAATACTTCATCAGAGTCTACAAATCTGAATCTCATCTATCATCTCTTATCTTTACTTATTAATCTCTATTAGATTCAGGTCAGGTGACTGGCTGGGACATTCTATAGCTTTATTTTCTGTTTCTGAAACCATTTGAGAGTTTCCTTGGCTGTATTTTGGATCATTTGTTTTGCTGAAATGTCCACCCTGTTTTTATCTTCATTCATCTGGCAATGTACAATTATTAGCCCCCCTTTGATTTTTTATTATTATTATTTTTTAATATTTCCCAAATGATGTTTAACAGAGCAAAGAATTTTTCACAGTATGTCTGATAATATTTTTTTCTTCTGGAGAAAGTCTTATTTGTTTTATTTGAGATAGAATAAAAGCAGTTTTAATGTTTTAAAAAAACATTTTAAGGTCAAAATTATTTGCCCCTTTAAGCTATATTTTTTCGATTGTCTACAGAACAAACCATCATTATACAATAACTTGCCTAATTACCCTAACCTGCCTAGTTAACCTAATTAACCTAGTTAAGCCTTTAAATGTCACTTTAAGCTGTATAGAAGTGTCTTGAAAAATATATAGTTAAATATTATTTACTGTCATCATGGCAAAGATAAAGGAAATCGGTTATTAGAAATGAGTTATTAAAACTATTATGTTTAGAAATGTGTTAAAAAAACTGAAACAAAACAGAAATTGGGGAAAAAATAAACAGGGGGCTAATAATTCAGGGGAGCTAATAATTCTGACTGCAAACTGTAGGTGTTGGACTGAAGCAGCTAATATTAATTTACAATAACCAGAGGCAGGACGGATATCAGCTGCTGTCTGGGCTTTCCATGCCTATTTATCTGTCCTTTTATGTGTTCAATTCTTTTTTCCATGTGACACTTTATTTATTACACATAACTTCATTTCTAAACTAATTAGTT
Organism: Danio aesculapii; assembly: GCF_903798145.1. Taxonomy (NCBI): domain Eukaryota; kingdom Metazoa; phylum Chordata; class Actinopteri; order Cypriniformes; family Danionidae; genus Danio; species Danio aesculapii. Next base: position 32,017,964 of record NC_079458.1, read on the forward strand.
GTGTTTACTTTGTAAGCAAGGATTGTTTTGATTGTCACTGGCATCTAATGAAAAGTTTAAGTCAATAGCACCAAATGGTGAAATGTTTTGTACTTTTTTAACCTGTTACATACATAAAAAGTCATGGCCATAGCCATTCTCATTGAATACTATTCCATGGAGAAGAGATGTGTGAAAGAAACTCCCATTTTGTATTCCATAGGCCAATGAAAACAAAACATTACAAGATTAGATTGACATGAGGGGGAATAAAAAATCCCAGTTTTCATTTTTGCTTGGGGTTAACAATCCCTTTAATAAAAAATGAAAAAGCAATGTGGAATGAGATGAAGTCCTGACTGTTAGTTGTGCTAGAAGTTTGTGAGTGTGTGTGCGCATGTGCATGTATGTATGTGTGTGTGCCTATAGGGCCAGAGCCGCAGGACTACTGAGTAAAGGACAAGGTCTTGCAGGGAAACACAGGGTGAGAGATGACTCAATCAGCCAAAAGCACCTGCTCCTGCTACTACTCAAGACTCAGACCTATTAATACAACCACACACACACACACACACACACACACACACACACACACACACACACACACACACACACACACACACACACAAATATAATCCCACTTTTTTCAGTTAGACTGTCATATTCAATCACATCTCAACAATCCCAGCTAGTTTTGTGGGGGTTTTGTATATAAAATGTTGTTTCTTGTATTGTTCTTTCAGCAACTTGTAGGGTCACGACTTATTTATTTTATTCCGTGAGTTTAGCTTTGTTCATAAGCATGATTAATGCGTTTGGTTTTAGAATTCCACACCGCCCGCAGATGCTTTTCCGACAGGAAGACATGGAGTAATAAAATTATGCCGTAGTGTGTATAATGCTGGAACTTGAAATCAATCTTTCATGCAAAATATCGCTTGTTGTTTTCCTTTCCACAGTCAGCTGAGAAAATCAGCTGGCATTTAAGTGAAGTGAAATGTCAAGGTTATTCAAATGTTTTTCTCTTCTCCGTGAATCACCCGTGTCGTGCCCGCTGCTGTTGGGTCAGAAACATCTGTATTGTGTTTATCATAAATAGATAAATTAATTAAGGATTCAAACCATTCATACGATCCATATTTAATATTCTGCTAACACTGCAAAGGCTTTGAAATTAGAAATGAGATACAAACTGGAGCTGCTCGAAAGCTTCATAAACAAATCTGGAATCTGTACTCTGGTGAACTGTGGAGTTCTACTCAGGATTTGCAAATGCCACGAGATGCCAATCATTTTGAAATTGTGAGATGGTCATTCATTCTGTTCACTAAAAAGAAAATTAAATTGGTACAGATGAATGTGAAGGTGTATGACACTAGTTAATTCAATGTATTACGATTGACATCACTCAGGTGGAAAATGATTGTACTGTAGAGAATTTACACTTGCAGATGACTTTTTTGGTGCAAAAAAAAAAATACTTTCAAGAGTTCCCACTTAGATATGCTTGGCGTATAAAGCAGGTTTGGCATGCTGTCCCGGGAGAGAACCCTGAGCTCGGAGATATTTGAGCCCAGGGCTCCCGCCCGGTCGATAAGCATATCAGGAGATCCGAGATCAGGTAGGTCTCGAGAGCTCCCCCTTTAGAAAAGGGAGGAAAAGGAGGAGATGGGGTGGAAGGGGGGATTCTTCCAAACGAAGATATAAAGAAGAGAAAATGATCCATTTATAGTAGACTAGGATCACTCTGATTGGATTATTACTGATTACAGATGAGTGGCCAGACGTGCTCAATCATATCACGTGCTCCTCTCGAAATTAGTTTATGAAACTTCACATTAAATAATTTTGATGGTAGCAATTGAACCACTGAAGTCATTTGGAATGTGTTTTGATAAATTTTGATACACTCTGATGAATGTGAAGGTGTATGACACCAGGTAATTTAATGTATTATTATTGACATCAATCAGGTGGAGACTGATTGTACTGTCGATAATTTACACTTGCAGATGACTTTTTTGGTGTCCAAAAATCTACAATTGAATAATTTTCAAGGTAACAATTGAACCACTGAAGTCACTTGGAATGTGTTTTGATAATGTTTTCGATTCCTTTTATGGACTGAAAATCTCAGGAACATTGCTGTCACTGGAGGATAATGGAGCTCATTGATTTCATCTAAAACATCTTAATTTAAGTTCTGAAGATGAACGAGGGTCTCAGGGGTTTGGAAAGACTTGAGGGTGAGTAATTAATGACAGACTTTTCATTTTGAGTGAACTAACACTTAAAAAAATGGTTTCTTTTGGTTTGGAATTACTTAACGGTGAATACATTTATATTTTTTTGGGTATGAACAATCTCTCTTTATGACAACAATAAGGCTTCTATATAAATAAATAAATAAATATATATATATATATATATATATATATATATATATATATATATATATATATATATATATATATATATATATATATATATATATATATATATATATACTTTATTATCCAGTTTAGGGAAACTAAAATTGCAACAAGGTGCCATAACACAAGACAAGTTCCATATACATACATGTATTAAGTTTTTACCATAAAACATACAATAAATCAATTTTCAGATGCACTTCCCTCCCTGCTGGACTTAAATACTTATATATTCCTTTATTGAAATGATAAATACATAATGAACAGACACCATGCATGACATTTAAACACCCACAAGTAAAATGCACACAAAAACAATTCAATTAAATCAGTTCTTTCTTAACTCCAGGATTCTGTAATTTTGAGTAGGCAGTGATACATTTGTGTTTCCTTCCATATAAGAATGTTGTTTTGAACAGAACATTTGTATCATTATATTGGCAGCGCTAGAAGATTGTCTTGTCTTGTTGATGTGATATTTCCATATTAAACCTGGAGTTTAACCGAGGGCTTTGAAAACCTGCTTGCTCATGAGCTCCTGGCACTCCCGCGGGATCCAAACAGGACGTTTATTCACTTTTAGACCTGCACGATGCCCTGCTCGTTTGCCCCGTCGCACTTCTTTCAGTGAGGGCAACAGACTGTTAATTAAGAAAATGTTTACAGCTCTCCGCATAAATTACATGCTTGCTGCAGAAAGTCAATGAGATTCGTGCTAGGTTTTTCTCTAAAAGTGAGTATTAATAATGTTTTATACTCTGCTAATTATGCTAAACCTTTACATGGGTGCCAGATTCTCTCATTACTCCAATGAGGTGTTAAACTACACAATGGGATAAAAGGGTCGATTGACACTTTATATTAATTTCTGCACAAGTTTATGTTGAATTTATACAGATTTTATATTTTTAAGCCACAATAAATGTTACAATTTTGAAAACAAGACTTTTCAGATGAACAGAAATTAAAATGTCTTTTTTTAATCTGTCAAAATAAAAGTTCAGATTTTCTGTTATTACTGTAGATATATGCTTATTTCACGCTACCGCCATTTTAAAAATCAAAAGTGAGGCAGCGGTGTGGAGAAACCCAAAAGAATAGGATCAGCACTGTAAACATTGCAACAACATGCTGTGGACTACAAACCTCCAGCTGTTGCTGCTATTTCAAAGTACAGATATGGTGTAAACATCACTGTTAAAAACATAAATTTCCTGCTAACATTTAAGTGCTGTTGAGCACGTTCTTTAACGCCGCTGATTTGCCATAGTAATCACCAGTGCTCAACAGAAATGACTGTGATTGGCCGTGAAGGTCATCAGATCACCGCTCTTCACTGACACAGTTACACTGACACTGGAGCATTTTAAAGATCAGTCGATTCATCAGCGGATCGTCTGTGTTTGCACTCGGTAAACATTAATGAAGTGCAGTGAAGTGATGACCTTCATGGCCAATCACAGTCATTTCTGTTGAGCAGTAGTGAATGTATTGGCATATCAGCTCTGTTTAATAACACACTCAACAGCATTTTAATGTTAGCAGGAAACTACACAGAAAATGAGGTGCAATATCGTTTTTATTTTGACCAACCATTCAGAACCGACCTTCGGGTCACTTTGAAATCTGTGAAATTATAAACTTGTGTCACTTTTTCTTCGCTGATAAGATATACAGCCAGGTACACAGACATGGACGTCGTTCCTGTGTGACTCCAGGCGATACTCCTGGGTTTCTTCTCATTGCAGCCTCGCTTTCGCTTTTAAAATGTCAGCCGCGTGAAATCAGTCTATAAGTGCACTTATATAATAATAATAATAATAATAATAATAATAATAATAATAATAATAATAATAATAATACACTTGGAAATAAAATAGAATTTATAAAAAAAATCTAATTAATTAAATTTTGGTTAAACTCTTAATAAGTTGATGTTAAGTTCTCGAATTAATTTTAATTAGACAAGCTTTTTGGTTATTAAAATTAAATGATTATAAGAGAGTACAAAATAATTAAATAAAAAAACCAGGAAAAACAGGAAGCAGATAAAAAGTATCTTATACAGATCGGTGCAATAAAAAAAAAAAAAAAAAAGGTCTGCAATTTAAAAACACACCCCTGCATGTCCTTGCTTTACTGCACCCTGTGTTTTGTTGCACCGATTATTTTTCTTACAACTTCCCCCCACCCTTCCATTATACTTTACAACTGCAGTATATAACAAACAGGTATGTGGTCATAGAGGCAATGGAGGATAAGTGTAGAGAAGTGCTGCGGCTCCTGTTTTCTCTGCAGGCTGTGCCTCAGGCAGATGAATTGCCTGCTGTAGTGGTTACTAAATTGTCCACAGATGGTTTAAAGGACATTGGGCATCCAGTTATCTCACCAGTTTATTTCTGTTTTCATTCAATCTCGGATGTGACACAATGTTTATGGCCAGTACTTGGACTGATGAGCAAACCGAACATCTCATGTCAGTGCTAAACACTGTTATTACTGGTTACCAACCTTAACAAGTGCACCCTGGTATCTACAATTTACTGAAAGCAATTTGTGACAGTGTTGATAACAGAACTGTCAGTGGTGTAACCTGCAACTTAAGGCTGCCACTCAGGCAATGTTACATGTATAAAGAAATCACAGCCTACTTTTGACAGATTTATTTGTCATACACTATGGTCATACATAACTTCTCAATATCACTCTTGATAAAAAATTGTTTAAACATGATCCTATGCAAAAAAAAAAAAAAAAACCCTGCCTATTCCTACTTTTAAAGGTGCAGCATGTACATTTGACACCAAGTGGTTGAACTAGGTATTGCACTCCTCGTTCAAAACACACAAGCTCAGACTGATAGCATCAACAGCCTGACTATCGAGCTTAAAGGCTGATTAAATCATGTTCTAAATAAAAGCAACAGCACGTGATAGAAGGAATATTTTTCATATTAAAAGGTGTTTTTGTTCTAACCAATACCTGAAATGTATATTTTAGAAATGGCTTCTATTCCTTGCAGCTGAACAAGAGGACAAACTGACAGTTACTACGTTTACGTGGACATCAGTAATTGAATTATTTGTCTTAATCTAATTAAGACAATAATAAGATTAAGGTGTTTACATGAGTTGCTTTTTGAATGTTCCTTTCATGATCCCATTTTACATGTTATAGCACATAATTCAATTAATCTCATCGCGTCACCACGCTATCCACATTTCCTCTGGAGTTTCATGTCATTTTGGGTGTTTCATTTTTAATTGTGACACTTCCTAAAAATGCTCAAAATAGCACTAAATACTATTTGCACAGCCGTTTAAAAACTACAGTAAAGTTAGACATCATTGCATTTAGTGAGGTATCTGAGTACAAGACACTGAATATGTATTTTTACTGCATACATTTTACTGCATTTGCTCTTTGCAATTCTAAATTGCAGCATTGTGCAAACGAATAAATACACCCTTATTTACAATAAACAACAAAATTATTTATTTACAAAATTATCCTTTGGGTAGAGCTGTAAACAACATTGCAGTATATATTGGAACTGAACCCACAATATACATTGGCCTGTAAATAATTCATGAAATTGTTAAATTTAAAAGATATTTTCAGGAAAAACTATAAAAAGTTTATATAATTTACATTTGACAGATTTTGACAAATAGTTCAACATTTTTGCATGTAAAGACTCAAGTAATGAAATGAGGACTATTCATTTTAAATGGGATGACTATTCAGCATTCATAAGTTTAGTTCATTTTGACTGACACGACATAAGCGAATGATAATATTGTAAAACAGCAGAGAGTTGTATGAAAGCAATTAATGCGAAAAGCATTTGCAATTTTTTTAATAAGAAACTGCTACTATGATGTGCACAAATGATTAATTGTTTTGAGAAATGCATTAACTGTTGTGCAAATGTAAAGAGTGTTGTGAGAAATGCACCAAAGTGACTGAGAAAAACTGTAAATGCAATAATGTGCGTTTTTTGAATGCCATTTTACTAGACTTTTATTGCCATACCACTGTAACCAGCAGAAGATATTTTACCTCAAATCTTGAAAATAAAATAAACAATTTGAAATTGAACTTTAGAACTGTGACTCAGTGGAAGCCAAGAGATATCAGTGATTTAACATGTATATTTAATTATGATAAAGAGGTTTAATATGTATTAATCAGATTATAAAGCTTACCAGTTTGTTGAAGTGAAGTAAGTGCACTATTCTGTGTTTCTGAATGGCTTTATTTAAATGTATGTCGTGTTTCGTCTAGTGCCAACTGCCAAATTGCTTATCACTGCAAATCTCATTACATAGCCTGTTGTTAGGGCACAGGGTTACAATGTAACCTGCTCATCTAATGTTTATGTTTGTAATATTTGTATTATTTGCTAATTAATAACCACCTCATGTGAAACTCTGAATCTATGTCTCATTTCGAAGTCTGCTACTATCCACTGAAGCTCACATTTCGGTCAAGGACACATACTTTGAGAGCCTTCATGACTGAATTAATCAAACATGCTGTGTACCACCAAGGCAACCCGGGGTGCTGAAATATAATTGGCTAAACTGCTATTGTGCGGGTTAAATGACCAAAACAAAGACAGACGTCAGGATATCTGACTTCAGCATTGTTTTTCAGATAAACAAGAATGTTCACTTAGCATGTATCTTGATTATCTGCAAACATATTATGGTATTTACTTACAACAGCTTTAAGGAAATAATTAAGAAACTCTATCAACTGAAAGCCAGACTGGTAGAGACAATTTTATCCTGATATAATCCTGTTTAAACATTTCCCTGTATTTCTCCTGTATTTTTGATCTTTCTGTGGCAGTAACATCTACACTGAGCCAATCCATTATTTTCACATCACAATGTTGACAGGTATGGGTAGAGGATGGATGTCTGTCTTTATCACTCCGAGGAGGTTAGGTGTCTAACAATCACAGCTGAAGAATTGCGGAAGTTAGTTTCAAACCAGAAAGTCAGAAAGGCTTCAAACCAACAATCCAATGTCACCACCATCATCACAAATTGTTTAAAAGGGTTTGAGGTAGAAACAAAAATACTAACATCCACAAACAAACTCAAGATTTTACATGTTTTGGTTAATATTTCAAGCAAAATAAATACATAAATAAAAAAATATAGATACTGTAGATAGATAGATGGATGGATGGATGGATGGATGGATGGATGGATGGATGGATGGATGGATGGATGGATGGATGGATGGATGGATGGATGGATGGATGGATGGATGGATGGATGGATGTCTTATTAGTTCATATTACTAGTTAGAGGAGGGCACGGTGAATAGGGTTGGGTATCATTTGGGGTTATTTCGATACCGGTGCTAAATCAATACTTTTAAAACCATACTGGTGCCAAAACGGTGCCTGAACTGATACTTTGAGCCACAAAATTATGGTGGATGACTCTAAAAAAATATTTTATTTGACAAAATCTTTTAAAAAACAATTTTAATAAAACAATATAAAGTTTAAATTTATAATTTGCATTATGAAATTGCATTAGCTTACTACTAACCTGTGGAAAGGCTGTCATCAAAATACTGAACTCCTTTTTTCTAGGGTTGGGGCTTGTGACTATGTTTACATGGTTATCAGTAATCTAATGAGTTGCCTTTATCTGAATAAGACAATAATATGATTAAGGTGTTTACATGAGTTGCTTTTTGAATGCTCCTTTCATGATCCTGTCTTACATGTTATAGTCAGTGGTGATTCTAGACCAGAGAAACTGGGGGGTAACTTGTTTTATATATAACTAGTAAATGTTATGCACTGACTGTCACCATGGGGAAGATAAAAAAGTATATATATATATTTGAAATTAGTTAGTTAAACTATTATGTTTAATAATGTATTGTAAATAAATCATGTGTTGAAATCAAAAATGAATGAAAAGCAAAAATAAAGTTGAATGTGACTTTTACATGAGCGTGACTGATAACTACATTTGATTGTGTTACATCTGTTCTTTGGTACTTGCCGATTGTTTGTAAATTCAATACTGCATTTCCTAACGTAAAACTATGCACACTAGATTTCTGATTAATAATGGTCTCTGCATAGCCGAGGACTTCCTAAATTAAAAGTGTTAAAATCGCTATTACCTGTGTCAATTTGGGCGTCAACCTTTGACGAATGCTGGGAACTAGGCTAATGCGCACAACACTGTCACTGACAGTGAGAGCAAGTGCACGCGAGAGCAAGTGCTTGAGAGACACCTAGAGCACGCAGAGAAAGGCCTTGGTCATATCTCCGCAGTCTGCCACCGATGGCTGATCTTGCTTCTCCGTGTTGTCAAATTTAGGGGGGCCAGAGGGGGGGCCAAGCTTGTTGACACGGGGACTGGTGGAAGAGTGCTCTTTTAATGGAATTTGATACCGCACGTTAAATGGAAAGAAAAAAATCCTCCGCATTTCGCGATGCAAATGTGTTATTAAGTTTGACGTGTTTCCCCCTTACACGCAACTTTTGTAAAGCATCTGCTTCACGCTGCAGTGTCAGAATAATTGCTTGTGAAAAATGCCTTAGAACGCCTAGTTTAAGCAAATTCGATCATGTGTGTTGATCTGAAGAGAATCGCTCACGCTCAACGAATGCGCTGTACTGCGTGCGTCCGTTCCATACAAAATGCCTAAATGTTTAGAGATGGTGTGACAACACGTACCTATGTGTGCCTTTGATGCACCCCTTGATGCTTTTTATGTCCTTGTCGCAGCACCAGTAACACCGAAATTAGGCACCGAAACTCATATGCTGTTTAGATCCGGTGCATATCGGTTACAAATGTACCAGTGTTATAATGACACTGGGTTTCGGTACCCAACCCTAACGGTGAATGCCTAAAGAAACAGCTTATCATTTTCTGAAACATTTGGGTGTCATAAATAACTTCTCATATCTACAATTTATGAAGAAGAACCAATGCCCTGTTGTCACCTTTTCTGTTTTTGAGGACAATTGGTAACCAGCATTGGGCTATAAACTTTTCCAGCTGTTATATTTGTATCTAAAGTGGCAAGTGTCGTCCGGTTGTAATATAGTTGCTTGAAGTGATTGAGAAAAATGTCACTTCACTCAGCAAGTGATGAAATCTGACATATGGCATCAAAGCGTCATTAAGACTACACCTGCTGGAGGAGGGTCGAGGTCTCGAAGGAGATTTTACCAGGAGGGGAAGTGATTGCAGGATAAGGAAGGGCATGAAACAGCTTGGAGGCGCCACTGCAGGGGACATGCAATACAGAAAGGAAGTAAATAGCGTTACAGTGAAGTGTTAACATGCGTCCTGGTTGTGTTGAAAAGCCCAGCATGTGAAGAGCTAGATTTGGAGGATCGATCGATCAGACCCTTTAGGGATTTCATTAGTACAGACCTCATGTAATGTACAACAGTAAGTTATTTGCAGCTTTTAGTTTGGCCAGGAACCGCTTGTTTAGACAGAAAGACACCTCCTGTACGACGTGTGGTGATTACTCATACTTTTTGTGTTGTTCTTGCATCCTATTATTTTCTGCTCATCAAAAAGGTCACGGAAAACACTGAAAAAAGAAACCATTCTGATTGTGGATATTTAACTCACTTTCCTGTTGAAATTCGATTAATTGATTGCATCTTCAAAAAGGCTTAGAAGATGAGAAAAATTAAAAGACAAATGTCTTTCACATCTTGGATTGTTTGTTGTATTTCATTCATCAATTGTGCCAGAAATGTGGTGTGTTTTAAAAAAGATAACTTGAGTTTCCCTTTCAACCCAAGAATGGGCTTTTTCTGAGTATTTATACATTTTTTGGGTGTCTGCCTTTTAATGTTATGTATAACACAAATCATTCTTTTAAAAATTTGACGCTATAATTAATGTCAAAATAATGCATAAATTAAAGCCTCTTAATGCTTACCCCCAGTCATTGATTGTGTCTTCTGTTTTTCAATGCAAAAATGTGTTTTTCTGTGCTTAGATACTTAGCAAAGATGCTTTGAGATGGGTCTCACTGCAGACTGGGTGCACATACAAGCTGAGATGGGTTATTTACAAACACAGCTTTGTTAGAGAATGGTCAGGCAGAGGTCGAAAACCAGCATATACAGTGTCAGAGATAATCCACAAGCATAATCTGTAGTACAAACAAGGAATTCAGGGCAGATGGCAAAGAATCAAACAATATGAACAGTCCAAATGTTAAAACAAAGGAAGACAAAAACCAAGGAAACTGCTTACAAAATAGCAACAACAGCTGGACAAGACTCAGCATTGTGTATGTGAAACTGAGGTGGATATTTAGTCCATGTAATTAGTAATGATATGTGTGTGTGTGTGTGTGTGTGTGTGTGTGTGCGTGTGTGTGTGTGCGTGTGTGTGTGTGTGTCAGTGTCCGGATGATTGTCAGCTGTGTCAGGAGTTGATGAGTGCAAAGCATTCTGAGAGTTGTAGTTTGTCAGTATATAGGAAGTGATCGCCAGCGGCGGCAACACAGCTGGTGATCACAACACATACATATTCAAATCAGGTTAATACTCTAAATACATCTCTGTTGGCCCCTTTTGTCAGGTATAATTTAGCCTACATTACATCCACAACTTAGGAGAAAATGACTAATTTCATTCAATTCACTGATTTCTTCTAGGTAAAATAAACCTCTCCACTTCAATTAAGAAGATTGTCATTTAACAAGGAATCTGTTTAATTTGTTAAATATGTTTGACAAATTATTATTTTCCACATTTATTCCAGAGTACATCATTCTGTGTAAGTGTGTGCGAGTGTGTTTGTGTGAGCATCAGGCACTGATATAAACTGCACAGCAGAAAAGCAGAGTTTATTAATATTCACACACTGTCTCTAAATATGGTCAAAGCCAAGCTTTTTATTATAGGGGTAATTTCTTATAAATGAGTATATAAATCCACTTCTGGAGAATTTTTGTACTATTTAAGCCAGATACTTATTTGAAGATATTAGACAACAATTGAACAAATTGATTCAATGCACTTTAAAACACATTTAAACAAGTAGTGCTGGAGTTAAAATAGGCCTATGTGAAACATGCATTGTGTGACCTTGAGACTTTTTTTTATTCAACTGCTCACGTCTGGCTTTTTTTTGTTTTAACTCCAGGAATGTGATTTGCATTCAACAATCTTGCAACTTGTTTAAAAGTGTGTTTTGACCTTATTTAATCTACTCTATGTAAGACAAGTTTATTATCTGTCTCAATTTTCCATTCAGTTGTGCAGTTTTTGTAGGTACGTGTAAAAACAGAAGAGAAAAAAATCTTGTTCAGTGTATGGTTGTTTGATGCATGACATTCCACACAAAAAGAACCTATATCAACGTATGGTTTAACATAGGTTTCAATATAGTTTTTTTTTATATATGTGACATATAAAAAATTGGGCATTTTCCTATATTACTGTATATGTACATATATGTGGTATGCTATGTGGAAACTTCCACGATAGCATCTGTGTTTGATCCACTTGGGTTTATGGCACCATTTATTTTGGTGGGCAAGAAGGTCCTGCAACAGTTGTGCTACAACAAGGCTAGTAAGCAATAATTTAATTTAACAATTGTAACCAGCCAATGAGTTCTTACTGTAGCTCCCCTCCAGCAACAAACGAGCTGGGCAGATCAGAAGACATCAGACTTTACCAGACGTAAGAACTAAAAACATACAACAAATAAATTACAACAGTGCATTTCCATATCAAATTAATCCAAATCACATTAAGGTCACAAATAATATAATGAGCACATAATCTTAACTTCATATAAATTGCATAGCTCATAAACAAGTTCAATACACACACCAAACAAACCAACAACAACAACAACAACAACATTACACTTTAAATAAAACAAAATCAACAAATCATACAAAAGAAACATACCTCATTGGCTGGTTACAGAAGGGAGAAACTCCAGAAAAGCATAAGCATCCCTTAGCTTGTTGAATGCTAGAAAGTGTATGCATTTGACTGTCTACTCACAGTGGTGCATCATTTTTATAGTTCCCCCTGCAATCAGCTCCGCCTTAATTAGTTCCTAGGTGAAACTGGCATAAGATCTTCAGACACATGACATACGCTACACTCCCACCAAATCACTTGTGATTTTATTTGATAAATATATATTTTTATAAATCACACTTGCACATAATTATGAAAAATAATGCAACCCATGGAGTAATAAGGTAAATCAAGCGGTCTTCAATCAGCTTCAAGAAGAATGACTACCTTCTGTATTGGACGCTCAAGGTAACTTGGTTTAGACAATCGCTTACCCTTTCCATCAAGGGAAGAGTCGCTCATTAACAACTTGACTTGTCTCACTTTGCCATCCTTTCCCTGGTACACTTCTACCACCTTTGCCAATTTCCACTTGTTGCGTGGTGAAACATCCTCTTGAAGGATAACTATGTCATTCACTTTCACATTCCTGCGATTCTTATTCCATTTCTGTCTCTGCTGAAGATTTAAAAGATACTCTTTTTTCCAACGTGACCAGAAGTTGTTGACTAAATACTGCACTCTACGCCATCGTTTACGGAGATAAAGATCTTCTTTAACAAACTCTCCAGGTGGTGGTTCCACAATCATGGACTTCATCGTCAAGATGTGATTTGGGGTAAGAGGTTCTGGACCTAAAGGGTCATTCAAATGCTCAACAGTCAAAGGCCTGCTATTCACAATAGCCATCACCTCATACAACAGAGTTCGCAGGGAAGTACTGTCAAGTGTCCCAGGACATTTGTCAAGGACAGAAGTCAAAACATTTCTTACGGTACGTATCTGTCTTTCCCAGACACCTCCCATATGACTTGCTGATGGAATGTTCATAATCAACTCACATCCTAATTTCTTTATCTGCCCTTGATCCATTGTTTTCAATGCAGTCATAAATTCTCTGTTTGCCCCCACAAAGTTTGTACCTTGATCACATCGAATTTGGCGAACTGTTCCACGAATGGCTATAAAGGAGCGCAGAGCATTAATAAATGCATCAGTAGACAGAGCATCCAGCATTTCAATGTGTATGGCTCTGGAACACATACAGGTCAACAACAACCCATAACGTTTGAGTTGCCTTCTACCATCGGTAACATAAAAAGGTCCAAAACAATCCATCCCACAAAATAGAAAAGGTGGAGTTGGTTGCACACGATCTTCAGGGAGATCAGCCATTTTCTGCTCTTCTACACACCTTCTGAATTTCCTACATTTCAAGCATTTGTATATGTGAGAGGAAACAGCACTACTGCATCCAAGAATCCATATACCGTTAGACCGAAGTTCATTCACGGTCATTCCTCGCCCTTGATGTTGTACTCGTTCGTGATGATGTTTAATTAGTAATGCTGAGAAATGATTTTTCCTTGGAAGAATGGCAGGATATTTTACATCTAAATGAAGAGTTGCATTTGCCAAGCGACCTCCAACTCGAAGTATGCCTTGATTATCCAGAAAGGGACTTAACTTGTACAACTGGCCTTTGGTTTCAGCATGAGATGTAAATACTAGTTGCTTCTTGAGAGTCGTTATTTCATGGGAAAAGGTTGTTTCTTGAACTAATCGAATAATAAAGAGCTCAGCATCTTTCCTTTGCTCCAAAGTAGTGGGTTCAGACGATTTGGATCCAAGACCTTTAGCTTCTCTCACATACCTTTTAAGCCTGGCAATGGCCTTCACCATCCTTGCCCAGTCCGAGAACTTAAGAAGACGTTCTAACAATGATTTTTCTTTATTTGCTTGGATATTGAAAACTTGAACCTTTCGAAGCTCTGGATCATTACTTGTGATCACATCTCCCACCTTAACTTCATCTCTGGGAAGATCTTTCTGCCACAAGAATTTTGGTCCCATGAGCCAACTTGATGCCACTAGTTGTTTGACCGTCAAACCTCTAGATGCAGAATCTGCAGGATTGTTTTCAGTGTCTACATATTTCCATTGATTTGAATTAGTACTTAACTTAATACGTTGAACACGATTAGCTACAAAAACTTGGAATCTCCTAGCATCATTGTTGATGTATCCCAGAACGACCTTAGAATCAATCCAGAAACATTCCTGTAAATCCTTAATGTCCAATTCTCTATTGAGCATATCACTGACCCGTACAGCGACCACTGCAGCTGAAAGTTCTAGTCTTGGTATAGTAGTTATTTTTGTTGGTGCAACTCGTGACTTCTCCATGACGAAAGAGCAATGAACCTCACCTGATGCACTGACTGTTCGAAGATATGAGCATTCCCCATATCCCAAGATGCTAGCGTCAGAGAAATGATGGAGTTCAAAACGAATGGCCTCCTTACTCGTCTGTGGAACATAACATCGTGGGATCTTCACATCAGCTAAATTTGGCAGATCTAAAAGCCAACGTTCCCATTGAGATCGCAAGTCTTCAGGCAATGAATCGTCCCAACTAGCCTTGTTGTAGCACAACTGTTGCAGGACCTTCTTGCCCACCAAAATAAATGGTGCCATAAACCCAAGTGGATCAAACACAGATGCTATCGTTGACAACACTCCTCTGCGAGTGAATGGATGTTCCTTTACAGTGACTCTAAACTGAAATTCATCAGATGCAATTGACCATTGAACACCAAGTGCTCTCTCCACATACACCTCACCCAGGTCCAGATCCAAATCCTTTACTCCTTTAGCAAGATCCTCTTGAGGGATTGAAGCGATGACATTCTTACTGTTGGAAATGAACTTGTGAAGTCGCAGTTTCCCAGTGCTACAGAGTTTCTTAGCTTCAGTCACAAGGGCAATTGCTTCAGCTTCAGTTGGCACACTTACTAATCCATCATCAACGTAAAAGTTCCTTTGAATGAACCTAATAACATTTTCAGTGAACATTCCTCTTCCTTCAGCAGCTAGATGTTTAAGACCATAATTCGCACAACCTGGGGAAGAAGCTGCACCGAATAAATGAACTTTCATTTGATACACTGAGGGTTGAGCTTCCAAATTGCCGTTGTCCCACCATAAGAAACGAAGATAATCTCGGTCCTCTGCTTTGACATGAAACTGATGAAACATGCGTTCTATGTCACACATAATTGCTACTGGATTATTCCTGAAACGACACAAGACACCCACCAGAGTATTTGTCAGCTCTGGGCCGGTCAAAAGATGTTCATTTAAAGAAGTTCCTTGAAACTTTGCAGAGCAATCAAAAACGACACGAATTTTTCCAGGTTTTTTCGGATGATACACTCCATGATGAGGAATGTACCATGCTGAACATTTCTCAGCTTCTTCAGGTGGAACCTTCTCAGCATCTCCACAGGCAATGATTTCCATTCATGAAAGCAATATAATCACTATAATACTGCATATCCTTCTTAAATCTTCTTTCCAAGCATTTGAGACGATACACTGCACAGACTTTATTGTTTGGCAAGTTAGGCCGGTCACCTTTAAACGGTAGTGGCATTTCATAATGTCCAGCCTCATTCAATGATGTACCTGCTTTCATTTTCCCTAGGAATCGAAGATCCTCTTGAGACATACAACAATCCTCAGATTCTTGCTCACAAAAATCAGATTCAAACACCTTGATGACATCTATTGGAGAAACAATTTCCTTGATTTGGGTTCGACAGACATAGTGCACCTTCATTTTAAGATTGACAGAAGCCGGTATGCTTGGCATTACTTGCCTAACAATAACCTGATGACTTGTACCATAAATATCACCAGAGTCAACACATGGATTACCATGACCAATTACACTCCATCCCAAATCGGTCCTCTGTGCAAAAGGTTGATTTCCTTCACCAGCCACCACCTCTCGTGGAAGAAGAGCCTGTGGACAGTTGTATCCAATTAGTAAGCCAACATCACAACCTTGTAGAGGAGCAAGGACATCTGCAATATGTTCAAGATGAGGCCATACTTTCGCTGTTTGTGGTGTAGGAATATGATCTTTACTGGCAGGAACAAACTCTCTTGAATAGGTTGTTGGCAGAGGAATCCTAATTTGTGAATAAAATCCTCTAACTTGAAGACCCTTCACTTTAAAACAAGGAACGACTGTTATCTTTGAAGCCATAGTTGAAAGTTTCAATTGAACTGCTTCCTTCTTAACATTCAGTGCATGTGTAGTCTCTTCAAGAATAAATGTTGTATCACTTTGTGTATCAAGGAGAGCATACACCAGAATCTCCTTCTCTGGTTCAGATGTTGTAGACACCCATACAGGTATAATAGAAGAAGTGCAGGTATTATTAATTTCTTGCATAACCTTGTTCGAAGTTGCCTCATTTAGAACTCTTGTGTGTCTATGTTGAAAAAGATCTGTACTCTTCTTAAAGTTTTCAGCCACCCCATGATTTCCAACACTCCTTGATCGATCCTCATGAAGACAGGTAGGATGCTTTTTTGCACAAATGTCACAGACACTTCGGTTTTCACAAATCCTTGAATGGTGTCCAGGCTTCAAACAACCAAAGCATAACATCTTCTTATAGACAAATTTGTGTCGTTCAACAACTGTCTTCTCCATGAACTTATGACATTTATGAAGACTATGGCCATGTTTTTGACAAAAAACACACCAAGACAAGGTTGCTTCCACCAGAATTAGTCGCCAACACCTTTCCCACAGAGCTTCGAGTCTTAAACGTCCTTGTTCCCTCTTTATCGCTTGATTTCAGAGCATAAAGTGATGTTATAGGATTACACACAATCTTGGCTTCCTTTGTGAGGAACTTAACAAATTGGCTGAAACTTGGAAATGATTTTGTATTTTCTTCAGTTTCCATCACCTCTCTGTTCCATCTTGAAGTTAACCAATCAGGTAACTTAGCAAGAATTTTTTGGTTCTCATTACAATCATTTAACACTTCAAGTTCTTTAATTTGAGGAATTGCAGCCTCACAGCTACGGAGGAAATCTACAAACTCTTGTAGTTCCAGACTTTCTTTGGGACCAATCTTTTGCCAAGCATAAAGTTTCTCTCTAAATGATTTGGCTATAAGAAATGGATTTCCATATCTTTCCTCCAAAATCTTCCAAGCTGAACAATAAGCAGAATCTGTACCAAGAAGAAAATGTCCTTCAAGAGCCTTTTTGACAGAATCCCCTACATACCTCCGTAGATAGAAAACCTTCTCCACTGCAGGAATGGATTTCTTATCTATTAACATTTGAAAGGACGTTTTCCAATCATTGAACTTAAGTGGATCCCCATTAAAAACCATTGGTTCTGGCACAGGAAGTCGATTGGCACTCATAGATTCAGTCAAAGCCTTGACAAGAGTAGAAGTATTATCTATTTGTGGAGTTGTCACTGTTGGCTGTAGAGTGACATTTTTTGTTGACAAATTATCAGGTCTGTGGTGTTGTTTATTCACATGGATTTCTTTAAAGTCACAATCATGAGACAAGTCACTCAAAATTTCATCATCTTCTGAAGCTTCACTCTGTTCATATATCTGCATACGTGCTTTAGCTGCATTTAACTTCTTAAGTGTCTCCAAACGTTCCAGTTCACGGCGTTTATCTTCTAATAACTTGCGTCTAGCTGCATTTTCCACCTCATGCTGAGCCTTTACCTTTGCCTCTTCTTCACGGCGCTTCAAATCATCAGCTTCTTGTTCAGCTATACGCTTCTTATCTTCAGCTTCAAGTTTCTGAAGTTCCTTAAACTGACGATCCTGTTCCTTTAAGACTTCTAAAGTGGCTTCATTAGCAGCAACCTCAGCAGCAGCTTCTTGTTTTTTGGCAGCAGATAAACTTGAAAACTTAGAAGATCTTGACTTACTTTGAGACGATGTAGATGTTCTAGAAATCCTTGTGCCCACACTGACCTCCTCAGATAATTCTATGTCTTTATCACTCCATGCAGACTCCAATTCCTTATTTCCTTCAAAATGATGCTTCACCAAAACCTCCATTTTCTTTGTGACTGCTTCACAATTGTCTACTCGGCGACGTGTATCATGGTCAGGAATACTCAAATGGCGTAGATCTTCATACCCAGTGCCTACAACTGCAGAAGCTTTTATCATTCTTGCCATAACATCTTGTAATGATTCAATTGAGGAAGACTCAGATAATAACCACTTTACTTCTTTAACAAGAGATTTCCATTTCTCATAACTGACCTTGAATCGCTGTTCATACCTTTCCAACTTCTCTTCTTGCAACTTCTGACCCTTTTCAGTCAGCTTACGAGTCCTCTTTCCTCCTCGTGGCTCAGTCTCTACAGCATCAGAAGTTACCATTGCCACCTTACTTCTCACTGAGGGCTGAGTTGCAAGTTGCTGATTCACTCTATCATCCATGGGCTGCTCACCTAAATCTGACATAGTAAAATTTTCTTTTTTTTTTACCACCAAATTCCTTTCTTTATTATTTATTCCTTAATTTAATTAAAATCATGAATCATGCCTTAATCTGATTAACACAAAGTGAAATGTACCCTTATTTTACAGCAATACAAACTGGAAGTTAATACGAGTTAATGATAAACAACCAACATTTTTAAAGGATCATGACAATTAAACACTAAACAATACTTAAAGTCTTTGCAGCCCTTAACCACATTTGGGTACCTTTAGTCACACTTAACTGCACCACTCTTACTGCTGGTCTTGACTTGTGCTGCTCCTCAAGTTATGCTTGCGTCTCCGTATTAAACTGGCAATGTCCTTTCATTCTGATATTGCTGGACCATATATAATTTCCCTTCATTGCTTTAGACAACACAAAACTTGACTGAGTTCATTGGTTAAGTTGTCCAGGTTCTTCTTTCATACTCGCAATGAGCCTTGAGTTCTTACTGTAGCTCCCCTCCAGCAACAAACGAGCAAGAGTCTTTTTTTCTACTGACTGGTTTATTTTCATATCAATTCTTCAGTTCTCAACATAGCAGGGCAGATCAGAAGACATCAGACTTTACCAGACGTAAGAACTAAAAACATACAACAAATAAATTACAACAGTGCATTTCCATATCAAATTAATCCAAATCACATTAAGGTCACAAATAATATAATGAGCACATAATCTTAACTTCATATAAATTGCATAGCTCATAAACAAGTTCAATACACACACCAAACAAACCAACAACAACAACAACAACAACAACAACAACAACATTACACTTTAAATAAAACAAAATCAACAAATCATACAAAAGAAACATACCTCATTGGCTGGTTACAGAAGGGAGAAACTCCAGAAAAGCATAAGCATCCCTTAGCTTGTTGAATGCTAGAAAGTGTATGCATTTGACTGTCTACTCACAGTGGTGCATCATTTTTATAGTTCCCCCTGCAATCAGCTCCGCCTTAATTAGTTCCTAGGTGAAACTGGCATAAGATCTTCAGACACATGACATACGCTACAATGGGGATTTCGTCAGAATCCAATCATCTGAAAGAGTATACAAACGGCCCAATAAAAATGCCAATGAGTTGGCAGCATCAGCGTGCACAACTGGCGCTACTTACAGTTAATCAGTTAAAAGTATATAAGTGCTGCATGTGCCACGCTAGACATCCTTTTCTTGCTGAAGAGCCTTTCACGGCTAACAGCCAAAGGGCAATCATTGTGGCGAAGGAACATAGCATTTCCGCTCCCCTCCTCGGGGAACGAGGGTTACTTTAGTAACCGTAGCGTTCCCCTTTGGGAGGGGAACTTCAATGCTATGTGGAAACTTCCACTATGGAGAATCTATTGAAAGCACCACAATGATTGATTCTTACCTTGCCCCTGATGAGAGGTTATGCCAAGCCAAGAGTGCGCTGTCTTCCAATGTGTTCCCTGGCCCTTACTTATTTCACTTATTAATATGTTTTACAGATTTAGATATCTATTTTGGGAATCGTAAAAAACTCTAGGAATTTTAAATACAACAGTATGTTGGAAAAGCATGAAGTCCCGATAGGGAGGACGCTGCAGAGGCCACCTGCTGCCCAAGTGGGGAGACCTGGTGGCGAGAAGACATGTGGACTAGCCCTGAGAAGGGGGAGTACTCATATGAAAAGATGGTTAGGGGGAAAGAAAACACGAGCCCTCCTAAGAGGGGGGACTACTTTGTGGCTGAGTAAGAATATGGGATCGCACATAGGAGGCACCTATACCCAGAACACGGGCTGACCAGCGGGCATGCCAATATCATAACGGGCTATTACCAGACTCCTTCGCTGAGTCAGATGCTGGGGGCCTCGGAGGAACTCTGCAGGGTTCGCCAAGTGGAGAACTCAACTGACAGTGAGAAAGAGCATGTATCTCTGTTTTAGACAGAAAGGCACAACAAGCGTTTTACAACACATAACCAAATTTCCTCATTTACCGGGGGTTCCCAGCACAAGTGAGGAAATTGGCTCCACTCAAAGCTGAAAAAATCTTGCAAATGTATTAGGCGTAGCCTAGCCCGCAGCTTGACAATGTCTGTTAGAGAGGTGCCACGTTGCCCCAAAAAGATGCATGCTCCGAATGGAGTGTGCTCTCACTCCTGAAGGACACGGCTCTCCCTTGCTCTGATAAGCAAGGGAGATGGCATCCACTGTTCAGTGAGTTTGTTCCAACCTCTGTTTGGATACAGCACTTCCCTTCTGCCGATCACCATAACAGATTAAGAGCTGCTCAGATGATCTTAAAGCTCGATCTTGAAGCGCGAACAGGACACAGCAATAAAGAGGCTGGGTCTGCCTCCTCGATAAGCAGCGCTTGCAGGTTCACTATGTTGTCTAAAAAGAACGCTGTAGGAACCTAGGGGCACCTAGGTGGGCTGGGGTCTCAGGAAAAATGTGAGAGTGGGCCGGCCCAAAACGCTGGCATATTTCGCTGTCCGAAAATGCCTCCAGATACCCGCACATTTGACCGATGCCAACGCGACCAGCAGAGCTGTCTACCAGGACAGAAACCGGGCGTTAACCACCTGATTGGTAGGTCACCTAAGTCTTCCGTGCTCCATCTATGGACCACGCATGGGGTTCCATAGATCTGGGCACAAGTGCCAAACGATGCCTGTCCCAGAGAAGAAGCTTCTTCCCGGGGATGTGCCAGAGAGAGGCCATCACAGGGAGAGTTGAAATACAGGTCCGATTGAGCAAGAGAGGTGATATAAACAGACCTGTTCCTCGTCCTCCCTGACTTTACACAGTATCTGTGCGAGTAAGCTCACTGTAGAGATGCATATTATGCATGACCTGGGACCAGCTGTGTAGCCAGTGCACTATAACGCACTCATATAACGCAACAGCTCGGGGGTGGAATCTACATTTTCCCAGGCGAAACTGCCATGAGAGTGCATTGGCTGCATGGTTGAGCTGGGCAGGGAAGAATGGGATGCAGCGATTCTGCCGTGTATGACTCCGGAGGAGCAGACGGCGAGCGAGCTGAGACATGCGGCGAAAGCAGATACCCCCCCTGCGGTTGATATACTCTAACGTCACCATGATGTCTGTCGTGACCAGCACATTTTCCCTCTAGCACCGATAAAAACAGAGCACCGCGAGATACACTGCCAACAGCACCAGGCGATTAAAATACCAATGCAACTAGAAGCATTCGATAAAACTATGCCTGGACACTTGTTCTAGAGGCACTCAGGCCTGTAAAAATGCAGGGTCCATCCAGAGGCTGAGGGCGTGGCGACACAACGGAGTGACAGTCACCCAATGCACACTCGCATGCCATGCGCGTCTTGGGACCCGATCGTGAAGCCAATGCTGAATCGGTCTCATATGGAGCACCTGAGCGGCAAGAAAGATGCCATATGCTCCAGGAGCCTCTGAAATAATATCAGTGGGACCATAGTATCTCTGTTGAACTCTCTCTCAGTCAGGTCAGCATTAGCTGGGCACACTCTCGAGGGAGGCGAAACGTCATGGTAATCGAGTCCAGCTCAAACCCAAGAAAAGAGATGCTCTGCACGGGGGTGGGCTTTCTCTTTTCTCGGTTGACCTGAAGCGCCACTTGGTCGAGGTGCCGAAGCGCCCTGTCTCTGTGCGTAATCATTTGGTCCCACGAGAGCGCTAAAATCAGCCAGTCGAGATAATTAAGTATGCGGATGCCCGCTGGGCGAAGGGGTGCTAGTGCACCCTCCGCGAGCTTGGTGAAATCCCGTGAAGACAGAGAGAGGAGTACTGGCAGACTCGACCTTTAAACGCAAAATGCAGAAACTGATGGTAGCGTGGAAATATGGAGACATAAAGTACGCATCCTTTAGTTGCTGCAGACCAATCCCGAGGACGATCGTCCCGGAGGATGCACTTCTTTGTAAGCATGCTGAATGGCAGCTTGTGAGGACATCTGTTCAAAATGCGCAGATCTAGGATTGGCTGTAGCCCACCATTCTTTTTGGGTACGATGAAGTATGGGCTGTAAAACCCACTCTCCATCTCGGCTGGAGGGACCAGCAAGATTGCATCCTTCGCCAGGAGGACTGCAATCTCCTCTCGCAAGACCGGGGCGGACAAAGAGCTGACCCTGGAGAAATACACACCAGTGAACTTGGGAGCCCGTTTTGTGAATTGAATTGCGTAGCCAAGTCTGATTGTGCAAAATGAGCCACCGCGAAGGGCTAGCCTGCGCTAACCAGCATCATCGCCACAATCACTGACGTACCAGCGGTGGGGCAGCATAGAGTGGGGGGCTGATCCGGGGAACGCGGAAGAGCAGGAGGCGAGAGATTCACTCTCACCTCACACCTAGGCTCCAGAGGAGGGGCTGGAAGTGTGAGAGCAGGAAGACCGTCCTCCCACACCCCGCGAGTCACTGGCAAAGTCCACCGATCCTGCGAGCTGGAAGGCATAGCATCCCAGACTGGCAGTGTTCGGGCTGTCACATGTGGGAAGAGAAAAAATGCTCTTTCTTTGAGGGTTTGATGCCGTTTTTAAATGTCGTTGGATGAAGAGCCCGGCCCCCCACCGGGGAAAGAGCAAGCAGCAGGCTTGTGGTCTGTAGAGCATAGTCGGTTCCAGTGTGGGGCTTGTGTAACAAGCCTGGGTCGGTACCACCCTCGTGCAGCTGGGCCAGCACCTGCGCTTGGTTGCGCTGATAGGTGACCATAGCGTGCAGGGCAGAAGCAGCCTGGGCCGCAGCTGTGTGGGCTCTGGCTCCAAGGGAGGCTGATAACCTACACGCCTTGGTTGGGAGATGAGGCTGACCCCACCAGGAAGAGGCACCATGCGGGCCAGCAATGGCACACTTAATCTGGGGAATTGACTTGTAACCCCTGGCTACTCTGCCATCAAGGGTGGTGAGGGTGGAGGCACACATAGATCGGGCAGAGAAAGGTGCCTTCCAAGACTCCGTGAGCCTACTGTGCACTTCCGGGAAGAAGGGGACAGGAGGCTTAGAAGGTCTTGCCTTTTTTACATGCTCCACATAACACCCATCTAGTCGGTCCAACTGTGGGGCTGGGGTATAAACCATCTCCAGACCCACGGCCAAAGCAGCATGGGAAAGCACAGTTATCATGTCTGCTTCTAGATCCGACGCCACACTCACTGCCCCAGAGGGAGGGAGCGGGTTCGAATCCTCATCAGACAATGACAGCCCATCCTCTGATACAGCGGTGGACATCTGATCCTCAGTGTCATCAAGAGAGAGGGCAACCATCCGAGGACCAAGCACTTCTCTCACTCGAAGCTTGGATGGAGCGCGTGGAGAAGCAAGAGCTCCGCAAGTCCAAGGGCGGCAGATTTACTCCCATTGTAACCCTCAGATCTGCCCAAGTGCCAACCGCAGATTGGGGGACAATTGAGGTGGGTGGCCCTTTTGCAAGAGTGAGCCGCGATCATAACTGCACAACAGACATGCCACCAGTGAAGGCATGCACTGTCCATGAGCACCGCATCAACATGCTGGACCCCCAGACATGAAACGAAGTGCTCGTACCCATCATCTGGGGACAGAAACCACCGCACCCAGTAATGCACGGTGGGAGTGACATCTTTAAAAAGATGCACTGCACAACCGTGTTGCTCTTTTAGGAAATTAATAACAATATAAACTAGAAATTAGAAATAATACAAACCGCTCTGGAGGACCGAACCCAAAGAACGCCAGGCAAGGGAGAACCCAGCTTGACCATCTGCCGCTTCGTATCGCACACTCTGGACCGGGAGAAGCAGCTCGCTTTCTTGTTCTCTCTCTCTCTCTCTGTTGTAACAGTCAGAGAAACCCTCATCGACTCTCACAGAAGTTTTGTCAAAGGATTTGAAGCGAAAAGGATGCCTCAGCTTGGCACGTGCACTGCTTATGTACAAGATTAACTGTAAGTAGCGCCAGTTGTGCACGCTGACGCTGCCAACTTATTGGCATTTCATTGGCCCATTTGTATACTCTTTCAGATGATTGAATTCTGACGAAATCCCCATATTGGAAGTTTCCACATAGCATTGAAGTTCCCCTCCCAAAGGGGAACGTGTAGACATCATAGCTTTCCATGTCCTCTCACTTATTTGCCACAGTTAAATTCCATAATATACCAATTACATGTGATAACAAGTTCAAGTGTTCGCACATACATACGTTTTTTTTTTTGCATTTTTTTAGTTAGTTCTTAGTTATTTCCTTGATAATAGAAAATATGAGTTAGACATCATGGATAAAAGTTGGTAAAGTGAGAGATGAGCTTTATAGTAGGCATATCTTGTATGTACATACTGTATAGGGCTTTTATGTGAATATAAAGAAGCAATACAGAAGACCTATATGGCCTGTATATGCACCTCAATTTTCACTATATGTGGCATATATACACATACAGTATATGCACCAAATATATTATCATATATGTGCATATACAGTACACTGCACATAGGTTTTATATATGTGCATAAATCCTTATATAGGTTCTTTCCATGTGGGGTGCTGTCCTCAGCATTAGACATTGCACCCCCCCTTACCCCCCACTGCTACCAAGTTGCATATTTCAAATAAGTCATGCACTTTTTGTTTTTTTAACCTGTCTTTTAATCTTAAAGTTGTATATATGTACATACCAAGGCAGAGGTGAATAATAAGAATTCAGCATTTGTAAATAGTAGTGACACTCAAACACCACAGTTTCCTCATTCTCAAGTAAATTTTGTGAATGTAAAATCCCAATCAGCCAATAAGAACAAAATACAGACTGTTACGTTGCATACAAGATCATTAATATGCAAGCCCTAGACCAGTGTTTCCCAACCCTATTCCTGAAGGCACACCAACAGTACACATTTTCAACCTCTCCCTAATCAAACACACCTTAATCAACTTATCATAACATCAGAAGAGACTCCAACACATGAAGTTAATGGGTCAGAAAAGGGAGACATCCAAAATATGTACTGTTGGTGTCCCTCCAGGAACAGGGTTGGGAAACACTGCCCTAGACTGTTGATTGGCCACATTGATTTAATTTCTTGTCGTGAAAACAGAAAAGACAGGGAAATTAAGCCAAAGATTTTATCTTGACCTTATTCTGCAATGCAAAAAATATGCTAATATTTGTGATTGTTTTAGACATCCAATTCAGTTGCCTATAGGAGAAATGACTAGGAGTAATGCACAGCAAAAAAATAGTCAAACTACTGCTCTACAAACAAATGTGCAGTGGTGGAGGTAACGAATTACAACTACTCACAATACTGTAATTAAGTACATTTTTGGGGTATTTGTACTTTCATGAGTTTAATTTTAAGTCTGTAATTTTACTTGTACTTGAGTACAAACTAAGCTGAGTAACTTACTTTAAAAGCACAATTCGTTACAGAGTACTGTAATTAATATTTCAACCACTGACTTAGGTAGCCAATAAAAAAAAAATCTCATCTTAACTGACCAATGAAAAGCCTTGTACATTATTTGAACCGAAAAACAAGTTCAGGCTACTGCAGATTTACGTGAGCTGACCGTGTTTGTAATGAGGCAACAACTAACAGCTCAGTATGTGTTTAATGCACATTCATGCATCATGTCATATCAGCTCTTACTGTCATATCTCTTGAGTGAAAGGAATGCCAATGAACTTTTAAAAATCTGCATCTGTTCAAGCAGAGGTTGATATTCATTCCTGCCTATGTTTTCAAACATTAAAGTTTAAAAATCTAACTGGCACATTAAAGTGTTTTTGTGATGAAAAGCATTCTCTGTGCAATTTTTCTCCCAGACAGACTTGCATAAAATCAGCCAATAAGAATAGAGCATACAAGATTAAGAAAGTGCTGTCCAGTTTGCATGACATATGCTTCAGACGGTCACCAAACAGACTGTCAGCATCCTGTGTGAATAGGACTTGTTGCAGAGTAACATAATGAGCAAACTCTCTAATTTCTAGCAACATACGTTATCCTTCATTTTTGCTTCCAGCTAGCTCTCTCGCTCTGATCTATATAATCCCAATCATTTTTACTAAAGCATTGCAGATTTGACATGGTTAAGCTTTGGCTCTAATGAGGCTGATTCATCAGACGCAGATGCAGCGTTGCCCACAGGTTGTGATGTGTTTGCGCAGCGCTTCAGACTCTTATGCAGGTGCTTGATTACAGATGGCAGATCTTTGGCCTTTTCACCCCTCACTGTGTTTGCTTGATCTACTAATAACTTTACAACACACAATACACTCCAACAAATCAAGCGACCCAGTCTTGGGATGATGAATATATTTCAGGCCAATTACCAAATTATGACCTTTTTGTAATAAATAATTTGAAGAATCATTCAGATTTAGAGCTATGAGACAATTGTTTTGTACATTCTTTTTGAATGCAGATCAGTGGTTTGTTGTAGCAGGAAAAATGGAGGGTCTTAACAGAATGATGAATGGATGGTTTGGCTCTGGCTCAGTATGGCAGTGTTTTCAATAAGCTGCATGCTCTGAATGCTCCACTTGCTGTAGGAATGGATTCTTAGAATGATCTGGGATTCTCTATTTAAAGCCATTAATTATAAATGACATGCGATGTAATGCATATGGAGTACCAAAACAAGTCATAATAATTAACTATTGTGGAGTATACATTGAGTCAGAGGCAAAAAGAAGAGGTTTTTTTTTGAGAATTTTCTTTCATTCACATTTTAGCTGTTTTAAATAATAAAAAAATAAGTTTGATAGTTTAATATTTAATAGGTATAGACATTTTTATAGGCAAATTGGGTAAACAAAATTGGCTGTAGTAAATGAACGTGTTTGAATGAGAGAGTATATGGGTGTTTCCCAGCACTGGGTTGTGCCTGGAAGGGCATCTGCCACATAAAACTTATGCCAGAGTAAGTGGTGGTTCCATTCTGCTGTGGTGACCCCTGAGGCTCTGTTTAATATATTTTTGTCTTGTGTTCCGCGTCCACACTGGCAGTTCACCTGGCATTTCTGAACTTCTCTCCTTCCACACTATCAGCTTGTTAAGTGTGACGTCACGGGAAGCGGCTTCCAGGTCCAAGCTCTATCAAACTGAATGGGGAGACTCATCAAATGGTAATAATAAACGTCTACAAAGTGATGTAATACTTTTGAAAATCACGCAATATATATATATATATATATATATATATATATATATATATATATATATATATATATATATATATATACATATATCCATCCATGCCTAACATTAGATGGCCAGAAAGTAATTTATTTTTTAGAAATTGGTAAAATTTTGCTATTTGTGACGCAGAAAGTCCAGATACTGTTGTGTACACTATGCTTTTATGTAAAATTCACTTTAAAGGGT
Organism: Danio aesculapii; assembly: GCF_903798145.1. Taxonomy (NCBI): domain Eukaryota; kingdom Metazoa; phylum Chordata; class Actinopteri; order Cypriniformes; family Danionidae; genus Danio; species Danio aesculapii. The sequence goes on from NC_079458.1 coordinate 32,046,124, forward strand.
GATATGACTAAAAAAGTTCTCATAAACAAACATTTTCTCAATTCAAATAATAAGCGGCTTGGACCCGGAAACAGTATTCCATACATCATGACTTAACAAGCGGATACTGCTGAAAACGCACATCACATGACCACACACACACTCTGGCATGCACTGGAGTGTATGCGCACGTCTGAGGTCCAGGCAGTCAGCGGGTGCTTTGAGCACACCTCCCTGGGTAAGAGCAGCACAAATCGGACAGTTCATCGAGGATCTACTGCTAGATTTCATATCATTATAGCTGTAAATATGTGATATTTAATTCATCTGGTCTCTAATGGTTTTTTGAATCTATTACTTCTCAGGTTCTCAGGTAATGCGTTTTTGCTGATAAGTTAATATATTAATTTATGTAGTCACTCACACTGATTCTGCATATTTAACTGATTGCTTGTCTTTAATTCCTATATTGTATAACCTTATTGTATGTTGTACTTTATTAAAACTGATATTCAGCAAAAGACACCGGGTATGTTTTGTATTTTCTGAAGAAAATGAAAGGAGGTAGTTATGTTATAGGCTCCATTTTGTTACAAGTATGCATACAGTGAAGATGATGGTCATATAAATATGCAACTACACGATGCCTAAACATTTTTAGTGTCTGTTTAGTTCATCTCAAAATGAAAACAGGCAGTTCCTTATCATGTTTTCCTTATCATGTTTTCATCTATTGTTAAGAAAGCCACAACGTAGCCAGGGTGATGCGAATGATGTTATAAAGTAGCCTGTTTTTTACATGACAAGTCCTCGGGAGTTTGGTTTCCATATCAAACTTGCAAAGTCTAAACCTAAGAAAAAGATGCAAGACTGAAATTTGTGCACCTAATATTGAGGAAATGCCCAGCAGCCATGCCTCCATTTTCAGATGTCTCCGTTTTCCCTCAACCACTGACATGGAGCAGCAGCATTTTAAAAAAGCTCTGTTTTCAGGGCTCAAAATCTCTAGGGCAGTGTGTACGAAAGTCATAACCGTAGCAAAACTTAGGTGTTTTAAAACTAAAATGTATAAGTGTAAATAGGGCCAGATAAATTATGGACTAAGCCGAAGGAAGTTGAGTGAGTAAGTGATGGTTATTTTGGGATGGTTATGACTTATTTTAAATTATTTTAGTTCATATAACGCTTTGGTTCAGAATAATTGCATTATACCATTTAAAGATGAAAGTATTTTTGTGTAACAGTGTAAAACTATTTCAAAATAAACGGTACCAATATTTATGAACTATAATTTTACACTGTAAGACTGAAGACTGGAGTAATAAATAAGAATTCAGCTTGGTGAGAATTTAATATAAATAAATTACATTAAATATATTCAAAAATAAAATATACAGTAAATTCTAAATAAATAGCTTTATTATGTACCAGTATTATTAGTAATATGTTACTTTTAATACTGTATTGTTATCAAATAAATGCAGAATTGGTGAGGAGTAATCATAAAATCATGTAATTTATTATTTTATTTTATTTTATTATTTATTACAAAACTTTTGAACATTTACATTAAAAACATCTGATATTGAGTTATTTTTTGCAGGGCTGCAATTTATATATTGTTATGTTGACTGTAGAAAATATATATGAAAATATAATTTAGCCTGTGTGGTTTTAATATATTATTATATTCACCAAGGCTACAATTACTTTACCACAATACATTAATACTCATATCACATTATGGACATTGTTCAGTGTATTCAGTTTGACCTAGTTTTCTTTGTTCTGTTTCCCGCCATTAGTTAATTACATCAACCTCACCTGTCTGCATTTAGTTAATTATCTGTTGTGTGTTTAAGTTCCCCTTAGTGCTCAGTGCAGCGTCTGGTTATTCGTCATTGCTTTGAGGTGTTTCCTGCTTGTTTTGCTTTGTTGGATGACATTAAATTAGCTCTTTAGACTCTTAATTGTCTCTCTTGTGCATTTTTAACAAGCACCCTTGACAATTGGTAAATTGTATTAATTAAAAACTATAATTTTTATTTACTTATTTTTCATAAACCTAATTTATTATACATTTTATCTATTTATTATGATGGTAATTTATTATGAGCAAAGAAATGCAGCCTTGGTATGCATAACACTATATTTAAAACAAGTAAATTAGATTTCAAAACATTTTAAGAAGGAAAAATATAAACATTTTAAAATGGCTTCAGTATTTGACAGTATACTGGAGTTATTGTGGATAAGAAACTTTAAACATGTTTTGCATATTTATTTTTAGTTATTAGTTTACTCAGTATTATAACCAAATATATGTACATATTAAAGATTTTGAAACGTAAATTCTCAAATTGAAAAAAATGCCTTTCAATTCTCAATTTAAAAATCTGCACTTGAGGCAAATAATGCCTTCAACTATCTGTAAAATTTTCCTCTGCCCTATAATGTCCTCTGTGCACGCAAGTAAAGTCCTTACAATGGCTGTTTCCCCCCTTTCTTTCCATATCTAAGAATCCCCTTTATCAATTCATTCCACAGTAATTGAGGGCTTTTACCCCTTCCTTTTTATTGCTTTTCCAGGACATAGAAGCTGAGATTCTGTCCACTTCATTCTGAAAATTAATGGGATCTCTCTGTACGGAAATGAGACAGATAATCGCATGTGTCCATAAGGTGAAATGCATTTGTGTTTGTGGCTCATTGTTGGAACTGAAGACTAAATTCCAGCTCTTCCGCAAAGTCAAAGGGGAATATTCTATAAATACAGGTTTTTAGAATTGAAGCAGATGTATGATTTATAAAACTATACTGTTTTTGTATATTATTACTAAAATAGAGCCTCTGAATGTAGATATGCATTCCCAAAGGCAACACAGCCCTCAGTATCAACATTGTTTATTCCAACCTGGTGAATAAACAGTCCTTGTAGACTTTGGCCTCCATTCAAAAAACCTCAATTCCGAACGTGTTGTTTCTTTGGCACTTTCTCAAACTAGTGTTTACAGGAATGGCCTCTGCGTGCTGCGATATCTCTGTTCTCAATTCATGGCTTTCTGTCGTCCTTTGCAGTAGGTTTGATTACAGGCATTGTGAAACTATCGCTGTGAGTGAATTGGGGTTGAATGGGTAAACTTGAAAACTGAAGTGATGATTATAAAGCTTCTGCTGGAAGATAACGTTATTATAGTTCTGACAATGAAAGAGAAATTCTCCCTTGTGGCATTTTATTTTCTTACTGCAGAACTGCTTATTGTAGTGTTCCTGTGGGAATATTGGTGGTGGACATGTAATTAGTTGTTTGTTTGTGTATGTGGTATAGAGGAACAACTGCATGTCCTTTGATTTAATCTGGGTCAAAATCTGACAAAGCTTTTTCTTCAATGTTTATTCTGCAGTAACAGTATGTGCTTGCTTAAAGGGATAGTGCAGCTAAAAATCATGTTATCCAATAGCAATTTAGTCCATCGAACACAAAAAAAGAGGTTTAGCCAAATGTTCACATTGCTCTTTTCAACAAAGTGGAAGTAATTAGAAAGCAAGGCATGTTAAGCTCAAATACCCATAAGCGTGATTTACTATCTTTTTATGCATGTTCTTTAATTTCAAGTTATCCTCCCTCCAAAAAAATTAATTATCAAGCACTCCATCATACACCGTAAAAAAGTATTCAATCATTATTTCAATTCATTAATTTAAAATATTACTGTTCAAAAATTCTAATATTTCGTTAGTCATATAGGGCCATATCATACACCTGGCGATTTGTTGCTATTTTCAGACCAGCGCAACCATAATTTTCACATTTTGCGCCATGTTGTTTAAATAGCCCCTTTGTGGACTTTATGAGTGTTCCGGTTTAAAAAGGAGGTGTTTTAAGGCACATTGTTGGCACGTTGCTATTTTGAGGAACTGAAAGCTCGTCTAAAGTCTAGTGCAGAGTGGGTTAGTTATGTGCCTATGTGGGTTCAAAACACATACACATTGCTTAATACACACAGGATGTACAGCAATACACAAATATCTGTACTAAGCAAAATATAGGGATTGAAATATTGCAAAAAATATTATATTCTACATAAATATAAAAACCACTACCTCCATGCCTTCACGTCGAGGGGCTTTTTCAGTTCAATCATGACAATTTGCATTTGTATAATGTTGTTGTTGTTGTTTATTATTATTATTATTATTATTATTATTAGCAGTATTACTTATTATATGCATATTTATATTCGTTTTAATAAAAACTAGTTTAGATTTCTCTAGCTGTCGGGTTTTGGAGACATATGCATCACCATATGGAGCATGGGTCGTGTGTTTGGATATAACTCAGTTTTTTTGACCACACTTAATTTTTTTTGTCCGTTTATTCGCTTGCTGGAAATTAGTACAGAATTTAGAAATAGTTTAAAAATTAATCTTTGCGTCTAACAAACTAAATAAAAATGAAGGTTAATTGATATCTTCAGTGGAGTGCATACAATACTGTTTCCTTATCCATGAAAGTAAAGTAAAGAGTAAAAGTAAAGAGAAAGTTAAGAGGCCAAATGGAGGAGGCTCGTTTTTTTTTTTTTATCCTCACGATGCAGATGGTCTGTTTAACTGTTTTCTTGCTAGTGAAGCGTTCAGTTTTTCCACTTACAAAGTCTGCCATGTAAATAGCAAATGCACCATGGCATGACGCAACTGACTCTTAAAGGGAATGGAAGGTGACACTATGATTGGTTTAATGCACGTTATGCTCAAAACACACCCATAACTCATTAAGAGAATAAGCACAACCCTGTTAGACCATGCACCATGACGTAAATCCGATTTTTCCGTTCTTAAAATAGCAAAAGTGGATTCGGACTTAATGCTTTTATGTCATGCGCTTTAGACTTTGCGCCTAGACCGTTAAAATAGAGCCCCAAGTGGTGTTTAGTAAGATCCATGTCCATACTCAAAAGCACACATTTTTTTCTCCATTTTGGCCAAATAATCACTTTGAAAACCCTCTACAAAAATTGATTAAATTAAAAAATGGAGGCTTTCAAAAAACAACAAAAAATGATGTCACGTTTTAAGGGATGTCCAATTCAACTAAATTGGTGGACAACATTGTACAGCTGTGTGTTTTGGATGCTCTGTTTGGACAGCTTTGTTAAAGATTAATGTCATTTTGTGCATGCTTCAGATTACTTTTCTTCAAAGGACATGTGATGTATACTCAGAGCTTTTGTTTTGACACGTCTCTCAGTCAATATTCTCCCTTGTTTTTGTAACTTTATGCTCATGTGTTACTTACAGCAACAACTTGTCAGCCTATTAAACAACATTTCAAAGAGCTGGAAAGAAAATAAAAGCCAGGTTGAAATTATGCATCTTTGAAGCATCTTACGTCTTACTGCACACACAGCTCAGAGACAAAAGTGTTTTAGCCATTTTAGTGTACATGACCAACATTTAGGAATCAATTTAAGTGTGGTTTATTTATAATTTCAAGAGGAGCACGTGCTTATGATTGAACATGGCTGGTCCATCATTAGCTAATACATGATCCACCAATCAGTTAATTATTAACTCGCCATAAAGCTGCGGTCACACTTGACTTTTCCTCCCATAGACTTCCATTCATACGCACTCGAATGCGTCAGACCGGAAACGCAGGGTCATGCGTCGAGTTTCGCAGGTTGCTGCGGTGCAAAGTTCAAGCTTGGTGAACTCTGACCTGCGAAATTGCATCACTTGACTGCCTGAGACCAATCGAGGATCAAAACAGGACCTCTCTGGACAGAAATTTAAAACATGGACCAATCGCTCGCTTTTTTAATCATCTTGTTTAATCCCGCCCCTTTTCACAGCGCCGCACGACAGAATTTCGCACACACAAAGCCCGGTGTGACCGCAGCTTGAGTGTCATCATCTCCGCCTGTTGCCCTTAACAAGCATCACAGTGTGGATTTGTGTTGTCATGTGGACAAATATTTTTTTTTCTTAAATGAAGGAGTGGAAAACTGCATTTCTAAAAATACCCATGAACCTGTGGGCATGCTCTCAGACTTAATATAGATAAGTGTATATTTAGATCGAGACATTTGATGTGGGCAAATAGATTAAATGAGATTTATGAACACTGAGCAGCAAAACACTACATAGTCAAGATACAGAAAAAGAAACGGGTGTGCAACTATTTAGAAACCATGGCAACAAATGACCCCTCTGGCAACAGAGACAAAGAATATAGGATAAAAAGCAAACAGCAATTGGCATGCACTTGTGCCATAGAGGGGCAAACTAGACTGCCCAGACCTAGCTATCTAAGGCTGCATTTACACTGCAGATCTTGATGGTCAATTCTGATTTTGTGACTGTATCCAATTTTTTTTTGATGACCAGCTTACATCACCTTTTAAAAGTTACTCATTGTCTGCATTTAAACTGCGCAAGGCAAAGGTGCAATGACCAGGGGAAAAAAAAAAGAGTGGTCACTGACCGACAGCTGATAATAAAAGAGCGCTCTTTTCTCCGTTCCTGTAGTTAACTGCAGGGTTTTATTCTTTTAAATTATTTTTGACAAGTTGTTTTACTATAGTTTATGACAGAAAAGTTCTCATTTGGCCATCTTCTTTTAATCTAGGCCTTTTTAAACCAGTAGAGGTTTTAATTTAATGCCCATGAGGTGATTTATGCAATAGTTTTATATTAGTTTATATTGGTTACGTGGTGGATGTTGTGCTCTTTCTCTTTCTTTCTTTCTTTCTCTCTCTCTCTCTCTCTCTCTCTCTCTCTCTCTCTCTCTCACTCTCGTTAACATGCTTAAATAATTGTGCTACATGAAAATATAAAATATATAAGATGTTCTGAAATGAAAGCATCAGACTTGACGTCCTTCGCTACAGTTTTCAGTGACGCATTGACAGGTGAAAATCCGATCTACCTGCTTACACTGCAGACAAGAGGGCACGGATCCGATTCATATCAGATAAATATCCACATTTGAACATGGCCTGAATCTGATTTGACTAAATCGGAATCCATGTGATTTTTTTTTTCCTGCTTACACATACATGGACTGAATCCGATCTGCACCACATGGGAGAAAAAAAATCTGTATTGAGTCACTTGAACCATGCAGTGTAAATGCAGCCTAAGAGCCAGCAAAGAAAATTTGCTCAGATGAGGAGAAGATGATGGAAAGATACAGCGATAGACCCAATCTGAAACTGATTCAAAAAGAACCTGGGAAAATCTAACAGAGGAGGAAGCAAGCCAAGTGGAGGCCCAGGTAGACCAGTGTAGACAATTTGCCAGGGTGACACTAAAAATCCAAGGAGAAAACCGCAGACATGTGAGTTAGGTGAAGCGAGTTTAGCTCCTTTAATAATAAACACACTTGATGAACCGGCTAACCAGGATCTTCAGACTCGCTAGCTTTAGCTGGTTGAAGCTAAAACTTGCAGCATTGGCCTTCCAGGACCAGGATTAGATACCCTGAGCTAGAAAATCAATGCACCAGGTAGGAGATGGCATGTACATTTGAGCAGCTGAGCAGAACGAGAAACTGGATGTTGTTGGCAGATGAGGAAGGAGGAGGAGACTAGGTGAACCATCAGCAAAAAGGAGACTTGCGGCTGAGTATGACTTTGAATTTGACCATCAGTGACAAAGGACAATTGAGACTGGGCATGTGTAGATCAGTGATGAGGAAGACTTGGGGCTGGATGGAACCAGTAGCCATGAAGGAGACTGGATGGGACCAGTGTAGACTGGGGACTTTGAGCAATGACATAATCCACATTAAAGGCAGTTTTTGTGAACCACACTGTTCAAGCACCACACGTCAGCTCCAGGAAGGGATTTGTTTAACTGTTAAACAATAAGTGTAGTTTAGAGTAAGAGTAATATGGGTAGTGTATGAGTATACGAGTACACAATTTGGAAAGACATATCTTTGTATGTTGCAGCAGACATAACTTTCAACTATAGCATTTAAGAATCTGAAAGGGTATTCAATATGACACTTAACCCTCATAAACTCACAACCACACTCATAACCAGACACCAAATTGTTAATTTAAATATGTAGTTATGTACATTTTATATGGCAGAACTATGGCAGAGGAACCACCCCCTATTCAATAAAAATCAAAAAGATTATTAACTAGAATAGAATATAAGAGAAGGTGGGCAACACGGTGGCTCATTGATTAGCACTGTCTCCTCACAGCAAGAAGGTTGCTGGTTCGAGTCCCAGCTGGGTCAGTTGCCATTTTTTTGTGTGGAGTTTGCATGTTATACCCATGTTCGCATTGGGTTTGAATGAATTAATGAAAAATATGATATTACACATATTACAAAGCTACACAGCCCTGTGTGAAAAAGTGTTTGCCCTCAACCTAATAACTGGTTCGGCTACCCTTCACAGCAACAACTGCTATCAAACACATTTAATATCTTGCAATGAGTCTGTTACAGCGCAGTGGAGGATTTTTGGCCTGCTTATCTTTGCAGAATTATTGTAATTTAGCTACATTGGAGGGTTTTTGAGGTTATGCCACAGTATCTTATTGGATTCAGGTGAGGATTTTGACTCTAAAGTCTTAACTTCACCCATTCAGAAGTTGACTTGCTGGTGTGCTTTGTAATATTTTCTGGTTCAGAACCCAAGTTTGCTTCAGCTTGAGGTCACTAATAGATGTTTGAACATTATTTTTCGAAATAGTTTGGTACACAGCAGAATTTATGATTATATGCATCACAGCAAATCTTCCAGGTCCTGAAGCAACTCTAGACCATCACACTACCACCACTTTACTGTTGGTATGCTCTTTTTCAGAAAATTTCTTTTACACCACACACATTGGGAGACACACCTTCCAAAAAGATCAACTTTTGTCTTGTCAGTCCACAAATTTTCACCAAATACATCAATATGTTTTCTGACAAAACTGAGAGGGGTTCATGAAACCCCTCATGAATGTGAGGGAAACAACACAACTGAGGCGGGTAGGTCATGTGATGACAAAATGGCGGATGTAGTACCTCCGAGTTCTTTTCATACTACTGACATTCATGATGTATAGAACGTATTTTTCTAACAGCCGAGTAGTACATTTAAATTCAAATGCTGTACCAGTAGTAGGTAGTGATTTCAGAGGCAGCCTGATAGATAAAGTTATGTTTTAACGAGGGGGCGTTGGGCAAACACTTTTTCCACACAGGGCTATGTAGTTTGGATAGTTTGGACAATAGATATTGTTTTCCCTTAATAATAAAAACCTCTATTTAAAAACTGCATGATGTGCTTACTTGTGTTATCGCTGACTATCTGATGATCTGATCTGAAACATAAAAGTGTGACAGTGGCCTTCCAGGACAAAGTTGCCTATCCCTGATATGATAATAATAACAATAATAATAATAATAATAATAATAATAATAATAATAATAATAATAATAATAATAATAATAATAATAATAATAATAATAATAAACAAATATAAAATTGAATGGCCTCAAACTTTTGAAGAATGTATTTTGTATTTAAGTTTCATAAATATCTTGTGTGGCTTCAGAAAACTTTTTCAAAATCTTTAAAAATCTAAATATTTTTGTCTGAATTTGTCTCTTTAAGAATCCTTAAGAAATGGGAAATAAAAAGCTAAATAATTCATTGATCACTTATAGTCACATAACCTCTTGAATAAACAGAGCGATAACCCTGAGAGTATTTCTAGCAGGCCACCATTTAAAATGCTGCGAGTGGCTGCTGTGGGGTTAGTAGGTGAAACAGGTTATACATACACATCAACAGGTCCCTGTAGTGTATGATGAAGACAGAAAAGAGCCAAAGACCAGAGGCCAGATCTGCCCTCAAGGCTCAATAACTCTCCAGTCAGCCTCCACGCTTAGTCCCAAGATGAGGTTTAAATCACATTCTTTGCCATCATTTCTCCAGAAAGCCGATTTACCCGATAGCGGGGTTTTGAAAGCAGACTGCACTCGTTCACATGTCATCAGAGCAGTTGAAGCACATTCAGTCTGAAGTGACAAGGGAGAGAGAAGGAGAATGAAAGAATGGAAAAAAGGAGCCTCATAATGGGTCACTTTTGAATGCTGGAATAAAGAAGTGATCATTACTCTGTCAAGTAGAAATGGGCTCAGGTAGTGCAGAACTCTCTTTACTGCTTTAGGAATAAAACAACATATGCTGCACATGAACAAGAAAATGTTTTTGTTTTTATATACTGTAGGTACATTAGCCTACCATTCAAACATTTTAAATCAGATTTTTACTTCCATGTTTTTGAAAGAACTCTAACTCATGGCTGCATTTATTTGAGTATATAAGAAATCAGAAATATCATATTGTCAAATGTCCTTTTTTCCCCTCTATTCATACATTCAAAAAAGTGATTGAACAACAGTGGTTTGTTCTGTAAGCAATGAATAAAAAATCTTAAGAGGGCTAAAAACATTGACCTTAAAAATCATGAATTACTGTATTACTCTACCCATATAGTGACAGCAGATCAATAAACACCACAGTTTGACTAATATTGCAGCTGTTGGACAACATAATGTATTTGTGAAGCATTTTAGACAAGAATGTAGTTGTTTAGATTGCAACTATGCAGTTTATTTATAAGGACAGTGCCTATTTTAATTATTTATTATTTCTGAGATACATCAATCAGCCTGTCATTGAGCAGAGCAAAGACGGTTGGCATTGTCCATCCACTAGATAGCGACAGAGACCGCATAATAAGCCCTTAGAGTAGAAAAGATCTGCATATTTTCAAACTACAACTGATCAATACATTATAAAATTGGTAAGTGACATTGTAAGTGGATCTTTTTTTATGTTGCAGTGCTGTATTGATATCATAGAAATTGTAGTATATTGATTGTGAGATGGGACTCACATATCAGGAATGTATGCATTTTGTGTTGACCACTCTTCGTATAATCCTGAGTTAGAGTTAGAGTTTTTGGTTGGCCATTGTTAGTTTCTAATGAGTCTCCTGTTTTCGTTACTGCAGACTATTTCAGTAAAAAGAAAGAAAGAAGAAATGCCCGCATGTGTAGCCCTTTTCCTTATCACAAACACAACAGTAGTCTGTTAGTGATTGCACGGCTTGAGTTTTTTCGGGGTTGATTATTGTGATATCTTGATTGCAACAGAGAAATACTGGGAAATCGTTCTAGATTGATGGCTTTTCATGCTGTTCAGCCTTATAATCTTAAAATGTCTGCAAAATCACCTGTTTTCTCATTACATTAGACATTATGCTAATGAATCATTTAAAAAACTAGCTCTAAAGTGGCGTGTGTGAAGTAGCAACGGTTTCTGCTGTTCTGACATCAGCTGCAGATGTGAATGAATGGCAGAAAAAAGTAATTCCTCAAACAAAAGTATTTTTAGACTCTCCGTGTTTGATTTTCTTTTCTATATAAATGATTATGCCATCAAACTGTTGTATAAACGCAATATCACACTCGTAGCAGTGCGATATGGCTGTACATTGTCACTGGTGCATGAGACACTAAGGCACTCGGCCTGCGGCAAATGCACGTCGCCCACTAGTGCCAATATACAGCTATATTGCACTGTTACTCATGTGACATTGCTCATTTATATTATAAGTTACAATTTAACTACAATGAAATGAAATAATATTAAAGGTAGTATCTTTAAAATGTTTATAATGAATGTGGTAATGAATTTTAAAGTATTCTAATTGAGCAAACCACTTTAAACTTTTTTTTTTCTTCCTTGGCTGAACTTTTGATTAGCTTGTTATTTTGCTTTGATTCTGCTCAAGGCTTCATAAAAGGTGGAATATCAAAATGCAGGTAATTGGCTGGAGAAAAAAAAGTTTAGAAAAACATCTGATCAATATCATGTACCTTTTCGTATCAATTCCTTTTCGTGTTGAAAAGGCTAATGGCTTAGTTTGAATAAGCAACGCTACAGTATCTGACTTAAAAGTACAAATTTAATCTTATTTTATTAAACTAATTTTCAAGCAGATCAGATTTAATTGGTGTCTCGCAGTCAAGGATTAAATAAAATCCCAAAACGAACAACCTCAGCATCAAAACATATCAGATCTGATTTCACTGAAAGCATGTAAAAGTTAGAAATGAAGCGTTTTTCTTTCAGTTAATTGAATGAATTTAAGTCACCGTTTTTATGAAAGAATGTGAGGATACTAGACGACAGGAAGGTTTGTATAATTCTAAGGCCTGAGCTGTTGGATGATCTGTTTTCTCTGTGGTGGCATGTGTACTCCGTCATTTAAAAATTCATTTTTTACAGTGAGTCGATGGAAAGCAAGCTCATCATTCCTCTCAGTAAAGTCTATCTGTTATTTTCCTAGCCTATTTCTCAAGGAATCAAGGAGATGTTTCACTGAACAGTTTAATGAGATCATTATCTCACAGCCCTTTTGTCTTTTTTAAACTTTAACATCTTTAGGAATAAAGAAGTTTTGGTTCATGATTCGTCGAGGTTCATTTAATTGCTATAGCTCTTCTGGACCATTGCTGGCTGATTGCATTGCATGGACTACACACTTGGCTGAATGGAAAGTCATGTCTTGATTTTGACAGAATAAAAACAATGGCTGGCCATGCTATCATCCCTTTACAGTGCTTTTAAAACCTTCGCCAGTATCAAGCAAAAGAGTTAGTTCTCATTCAGATTAACAAGTCTTTGTGTTTGTAGAGAAATCTTTTTTTTTAATTCCTTTGAGATCTTCATTCTTAAAAGGTGAAAAGGATTTTTCCAATCTATAAATTTAGTTTTATTTTCAGCAACAAGTAATTTGGATGTTCGCACCGTATGCAACATGACAAAAAATGGTAAAAAGCAGAGCCATTCATAAGCACAAGCTCAATGAATATGTAAGGTTTTTGCACATATTTAACCTAATTAAAAGTACATGCTTTATTTGCTTGCATTGTCACAGTTCTTGCATTCATTTTCACACTGTATTTGCTAGTTATTTTATTTTCAAAAATTGAGGTAAACTCTCTGCTTTTGCATTCAGTATGCCAGTGAATGTTTTAATTGTATAAACAGTGTTGGGCAAGCTACTTAAAAAATGTAGTGAGCTAGCTACTCTATTTAAAATGTAGATTAACTACACTAAAAGCTACCCTCTGGGAAATGTAGCAAGCTAAGCTATAAACTACTAGGCACAAGTAGCTTAGCTAAATCTAAGCTAGTTTTGCAATTTTCATTTTTAAATCAAAGCAATTTAAATCCAAATTATAACAGCAAATTATGGTATCTTAACATTCTCAAGGTATGGTCATCCTGCTTCAGAAATTACACTTCTCCCTCAGTCATCTTTCCATCAAGCAAATTTCTTGTGTTAGCCAAATTGATTGGTGACGCACCAAAAAGTTTGTTGTCGACCACCGCAAAACAGGAAGAAAGATAAATTATTATTCTCACCATCATATGGATTTACTTTAATTTGCCAAACACTGCCTTCACAGCTCTGTGAATGTTGGTGCCATATCACTATTGATCCGTGATTGGTAAATGTAGCTTGTGTGGACACTACTGCGCTACTTGACTAAAAACATAGTTTTGCTACTGAAAAGCTATTTGATTTATAAAGTAGTGACACTTATCACCACACTACTGAGAAATGTAGATAAGCTAGTAGCGTCGCTACTTGTAAAGACGCTACTGCCCAACTCTGTGTATAAATGTAATGTAGATGAATAAAATATTTAACACACGATAAAGTGCATAATCAGCACCTGAGGTGATCATTGTCATAGTAGTTTATGCTGTTGTTCAGTTGTGATATCAAGATATAAGAAACTAGAAATGTTGTGTTGCAGTCACATACAGTTGGCACTAAATCTCCTTTTCACATAAAAAAAGATGTATTTTATAACATTTTATAGTGTTGTTCTGCATGTGGTTAGGGTACAGTGTTAATATAAAATCTTGATGGTCTTAAATTTATGAACCAAACTGTCCCATTACAGTAAGAAGATAACCAAATATGATATTTATTTGTTTCAAATTTATTTTCAATTAATGTTTATTTTTAACATGCATGCACACATACAAACTCAAATAAATTATAAGATACAGGGGAAAAAATCTGACAACATGAATAAATTATTATTATTATTATTATTTTTTTATGATTATAGTTATGCTTTTGAGCAATTATTTGTATTCTGTGAACTGATTTTTTTCCATTTAAAAAAGATTTTTGCATTAAAAAACCAAAAGGTACCAATGTTTTCCATCATTTCAGACCAGTTAAGAAACTATTTTGTGGGATCACACTTTTTTTTTTAAATGACAACAATTGGAAATGATTACAATTGCCACAGCTCTTCTGGACCATTGTTTGTTAAACGTTGTGTCTTGATGCTTGACAAAATAGAAATAATGGTTGGCCATGGTTTCATCCCTCTACAGTGCTGTTACATCCTCTGTAACAATGTCATGTTGCCAGTATCTAGTAAAAGAGTCAGTTCTCGTTCAGATGAACCAGACTTTCACTGGTGTTGGGAGGGAAATCAAATGTTTAGAGTTCCTAGCATGGTTCACTCTTAAATGGTGAATGAGAGTTTGCCAATCTGGGTTTCTTTTTTCCTCTGAGGAGACTTTCTCATCAGCTGAAGCACTATTGTTTTCTGATGCAATCTTAAGTAAGAATGCGTACATACTTCAGGCTCTCTCTGAGTTCTGACTTTAAGAACTGGAGCACATGGATGTCTGATTCCACATTCCAGTCTTGTCTTTTGTCAACTTTAAGCAAGCTGGACCAGCTCCTTTCTACCATAATGTTCAAAGCCAGTATCAGCCGGGTGTTCCTCTTTTACCTCAACAAAGCTCCTCAGTGATGGCTCTCCTGTGGATTACTGGAGGAACTTGAAGTATCACTTCATAGAGGCATAAAAAGGTCCTTGTGTTATGAAATCACTAATATTGGCTTTTGAGTGTTACCACATTTATTTGTGTTGACAAGCCCAAAATTACGGTGGTTGAGACACCATATCATGCTGCAATTAAAGAAAATACATGCAATTACAAAAAACACCAGCAAAAGATTTTCATCCACTTGACCGCGCACGTGTTGCAAATTCTCACAATGTGATCACATTTACAAAAACAGGCTGCATTTTCACAACACTTGCAAAAAGAACAGAACACAACGGAAATGTTTCAAGGGGACCCAAAAACGTGATGGACAACGCTGTGCCGTGACTATTGTTCAGCAAAGTTGTAGGTGATCTTTGAAAGGTGAGTTTTTTTTTTTGTTTGTTTATTTTCACACCCTGATTCTCTTGTCTTTTGTAGTTTATTAGCATAAATGATCATAAACTATATAGCCGAGTGTGTCATGTTTTAGGGTCCTCTTGAAACATTTCCGTTGTGTTTCATTTGCATTGTGTGAAAATGCAGCACATTATTTATGTGTTTGCGTTGTGAGGATTTGCAGCACGTGTGTTAAACTGATGAAGTTTTTTCATAATTTGCTGGCATTTTTTGTAATTGCATGTGTTTACTTGAATTGCAGCACGTTAAGCTTTCTTGGCCACCGTACAAAATGCTTTTTAAAATAGTTTTAGATGCAGCATTGCACTAAGATTTATAGTTATGTGTTTAAGTAAACTTATCTTTTAAGTAAAACATAAATGTCATTTTGAGCTTCTTTTATTCATTAAAAAAAAAAACTAAAATTGTGCCATATGTTTTCAGACAAGTATAATTTATTTTACATTGTACATAATAAAGACCCTGGTATATTTTAAATTTCAGAATGAATCGAGTTTAAACTTTTTGGGTTTGTTTCGAAACAGCTCATTAAAGTTGACATTCCTAACTGTATTCATCTGTGGTGATTCCAGCAGTTATGAATTAGGTGGTACAAAAATATATATTTCAAAATGTAAAGTTTACCACTTACTACTTGAGGTGCAGCTGGATCACAGATAGTTGGAAAAGATCTTTTAATCCAAGTTTCTTTGCAAATACAAAGAATACCTCTGGATACCTCTGAAAAATGTTCTGTGGTTGGCATCATCTCGACAGGTCTTGGATTACATCAATGGTGCTGCATCTCTAGAGGCCTCAGGATGAGTATCCCCAGGTGGACATAGAGAATAAAAAAAATTATTAGCATAGCTGCTGTTCGTAATGTATTTGAAAGAGATATTAAACATCAATGCAAAAATGAAGTGATTAGATAAAAATAGTAGTTATATAAATAAACATAGAAACAAACATGTAAAGCATATGAGAGTTTCTAACAAAATGTCTGGTGCATTAGGACAGGAGGAGTGTGTCCTACAAGCGGTTTTCAAGCTCACTTACCTGCATGGAGTACACTCGTCCATCATACTGTTATGTGATGCATTGTATGTATGCCTCACTAAAAAGATAGGTCTTTAGTCTAGTTTTGAACTGAGAGAGTGTGTCTGAGCCTTGGACATTATCAGGAAGGCTATTCCACAGTTTATGAGCCATAAATGAGAAGGCTCAACCTCTTTTAGTAGACTTTGCTATTCTGGGTACTACCAGAAGCCCTGCATTTTGAGATCTTAAAGAGTGGGTTGGATTGTAGCGAGACAGAACGTGGGTTAGATAAACAGGAGCTAGATTATTTGAAGTTTTATAGATAAGAAGTAATATTGTATAATCAATACAAAACTTAACAGGCAGCTAGTGTAAGGAGGATAAAATTGGGGCGATATGATCATATTTTCTAGACCTGGTAAGAACTCTGGCAGCTGCATTTTGCACTAACTAAAGTTTGTTAATAGAGGATGCTGGGCAACCAGCAAACAGAGCATTACAGTAATCCAGCCTATAAGTCATAAAAGCATGAACTAGCTTTTCTGCATCTGAGAGGGATAGCATACTTCATAACTTAGCAATATTTCTCAAATGAAAGAAGGCAGTTTATGTTGACACATTCAAACAAAGAGTGAAGAATTAGTCTTTTTTGCATTTAAAATAGATGTAAAAGTATATTTCAAAACATTAGTAAATATATTTATTATCATATGGGAGTGACTCTGCAATTAAGTTGATACATTTTGAAATTAATCAAAAACTGCATTGCAAATAAGGAAATACATCATAAAATATGCTAATGGATTAAAATCACTAACACCAGTGAGATATAAATCACAATAATCCACATTCAAGCATTGAGAATCACATTAATATCAACATAGATTGTTAGTGATGAGTCACGCTAGCTGTCAGTGTAAGTACACACACTATATTAATTATAAAATAGGGTTCATTATGTTATCAATAATTTTCAGTTGAGGAATAAATCTTTTCTTTAAAGAGAAGATGCCCGCTTGATTTATGCCATTTAAATATCCTTTTATCATTGATGAAGAGCTAGATCTCTGCTAAAAGCTAATTAGGAATTAATGATATATGCATAGTCAATTAAACTAGCTGAAGAATGACTTCAAAGGGACGCAAAGACGAGACACGGAGCTCTTATCTGGAGTCAGTTTCCTTGAATTCAGCAATCTCCACAATGTTTTACTGTCTGTGTTGGTCTTTACAAATGCATATACTGTATGTTGATGAGATGACTAATTAGAGAGAAAGCATTTAAGAACAACATAGCAATTCTTAACAACAGCTGCTTCAGTCTTTTAGTGTAGGAATTTTAGCTAAATATCTGCATTTTTACACCAATCACAGAAATTAAGAGACATGGATGGTCTGATTTGCTCAAGTATTTTAAAGACCAAAAAGACATGAACAACGCATATGCAAATTTATCACTGGACACTCATTTTAGTGAAATCCTCCCAGCGTGTTGATCCTGACAGTTCAGCTGATGTATTTAAAAAACAGAATGTAAAATCAGGCCAATTACCGCGTAAGGAGGATCACATTCATTATTTGTTCTTGATAAATCTGGAACACATGGTCAGTCACACCTCATTAAGTGACTGTGCTTGGACGTTCGCCAAATCACAATAACAAGCAGATGTCTATGGGAGTATGACTAACCAATCATAGAGTGGACAGCAAAACACAAGATTAATCACAGAGAATACAGTAACTATGGTGTGAAGTGAGAGGGAAACTGCATTGCAGATAATGTACTGTACTCAGGAGCCACTTTAATAGAAACACCTGTTCAAATACATGTCAATGGAAATTTCGTATCAACCAATAACATAGAAGTAATTTGACACATTTTTGCACCTAGACACAGATGATCTGCTGAGCTTCAAACCTGGAGTATTGCAGCACGGTTTCATAAGAAAACCTAACTATTTTTGTAATGTCAGAAAAGGTGGCCAATCATACACTGTTAACAATTTTTGCAAATTACACAGTATTTAACTGTAATATGTCAGTATTTTACTGTAGGACAGTTATGCAGTATGGTACTGTATATTAAAGTTGCATTGTGTAAATTATTTTACAGTAAATATATACAATATTGTAAATGCCTAAACAGCAAGATAAGTGATGTAGTTACTGGGAAAAAAAAAGTTGCAGCTCTAAAGGAAATTAAGTGTATGAACTTGCACAAAATGTCTGACTTTTTTGTTGCCCATAAACCCCACTCATAAACCAAACCATCAATGGAAGATGAAGATGAGCAATTCTTAAATGTATGAATGAGATTATACAAATTCCTGAAAATTAGCCACTAAATAAAAAAAAAATAATTACAAATTGCTCTGCGATTTTTGTTGGTATTTCAGAATTGTTTAGCAAGTCTAAATGCACTATATGTAAATTTTACTTCACAAAATATAAATAATTAATGTGAGAGTATGTTAGTATATGTTAGTTTGTTAGTAGAGTATGTATAACAGCTACTATTAAAAATACAATGACAGTGCTGCAGATGACAGTTTGGGATGTTTATTTCAATTTATTTATTTATTTTCATTTAATTTGAACAGATATTAACAATTAAGCGATTCAAATTATAATATTAATTTGATATCAAATGGCACCCTAAATAAGAGACAAATCTTCTGCTTGTGTTGCCTCTGTGAATAGAGAGCAAAAACAATAGAAAAGTATAAAATTTCTTTCATTTACAGAGGCAAAGCGTATTGTTTTTGGGAGAGTAAACCTTTGTCATTTTGTATCTGTATGACAAAAATAGATGTTTCATTTAGTCAATAATATCAGCAATCGTAGAGCATGTCTTGTGTGCTTGTGACAATGTTTACCTGAACCGGTACCTCTACTTTCTACCTCTTGTACACTGTAAAAAAAAGTAGACAGAAACATAAGCTACACATCTTATTCAGCAGACAGATTATTTCATATGTACAAAAATTTTAAGTTGAGTAAACTTCTTTTTTTTTTTTTACAGTGTATGCTTTGACATCAGTCTGCTGAATAAGATATGTATAGCTTATGTTTCTGTTAACAATAAAGTTAAACTTGTATTTAACACTAGATTTACTAAACCTGCACAAACTTGCGTAAAATCCCTGAACCTAACACCTACTAGCACCCCTGCTAAGCTTTTCACAGGCCTTTAGCTCCGTTGTTCTCCGGCTTTTGTTGTGCAAACACACCCATTACCTGTGAAGCCTGGCACATTTGGATTTTTTTACACCATTTACACTAGTACGCTTTAGTTTTAAAGTGGCATTTTAGAATGAAAACAATCTGTGTCCACACTGGCGTTTCACTTAACGTTTCTGAACAACTCTCCATCCACACTACACTGCTGGAAACGCACATCACGTGACCACACACACACACACACTGGCATGCACTGCAGCGTGCTTTGAGCACATCTATCCATATGAGAGCTGTGCATGCCGGACTGTTCATCAAGGATCTACCGCTGGATCTAATCTCATTATATTTGTTAAATTTGATATTTAATTCATCTTGTTGTCTATATCTAACAACATATTCCCTGACTTTGGTCTTTTGAATATTACTTCAAGCAGGGGCGGACAGGGAAAGCATTTTCCACAGGGTCAAAGTTACAGGTAGTCAGGCCACATCTGATGCGATCTTGAGGAGGGTCGGGGGGACTGGGGGGCTTGAATAAATGCGCGCGGCAGGCCAATACAGTGCATACAGTGAATACAGTGCATACAGTGAAGATGATGGTCATATAAATATGTAGCTATATCTGTTAAGTTAATATTAAAATGAAAATAGGCAGTTCCTTATATCATGTTTTTTTTATTGTTAAACTGAACTTTGTGTAGGCTACTTAATATTGAGGAAAAAGCCCCAGTCAGATAGGTGAATGTCTGCAGCCCCGCCTCCCCTTTCAGATGTTTCCATTTTACCCCATCCACACTGACACGGAGCAGCAGTGTTTTAAAATGAAAACAGCCTCTCCGGCGTTTTCAAAAAGTTACGTTTTCGCTGCGCGAAAACTCTGATGTAGTGTGGACAGATGATGTAACCGTAGCAAAACGTATGCGTTTTAAAACTAAAACATAGTATAAACGGGGCCATCATATTAGGTTAGGTTTAGGTTATGACATCAGATGACCAGAATTCAATGTCTAGCCAACGTTTAAGGACAATGTTACTTTGACGTCCAATAACTATGTCAAATGACATTGATATTTGGTTGAATTTAGGTTGTGATGGAAAGTGACCAAAATCCAACGTCGAGCCAATGTCAACATCTTTAACCAATATCATATTGACTTCAAATACTGACATTTATTTGTCAGGTTTGACAACCAAAATCCAACATCTGATAGATGTCATAGTGGTAACGTCCACACAATGTCAAGCTGTAACAAATTTTAGATGTTGAAATTTGGTCGATTTTAGGTTGGACATTGGACATTGCCTTACATTGGGTTCTGATGTCAATCCGATTTTTATTTCCAAACAAAATGCAACATCCCACAACTTTGGGGTACAACATCAATCTGACATCATGTTGACAACCTGTGCCTGCTGGGATAACACAGGATTTTTAGTTGTTTACACTGTTGAACGAACATCATTATCTGTCTTCTGCACACGAGTAAATAAATGTTTTTATGTTGTTGTCCTGTACTCTTAATTATGACTGCATTACTCTACATAATACCTCATTCTCACAGTGTGTTGTGAAAGAATCTGTGTAGTATCTTTACAGTGCCCTAAATGCAGTTTACATTTTTCAGAGCTACGCAGCAATAATTTGTCTCATTAACAATTAATGATTGCATGCTATAGACTCTCTGAGGTATCGCACAGCGCGTCCACACATACAGGCCACATTTCTCTTAAGCCCATTTAAGTGGTTCTTCCCTGAGGTTATCCACACCATCATCTGACACTGAAGGGAATGACCCATCCAAAGGAACCAGAGGTCATAAAACACCAACCATACCTCTAGTAACAAGCTTGCGTATGGTAGCATCAAGCAAAGTAACGACCCAAGTACATAAAATATTTACACCTAAGTATGGTATTGAAATCCAAAAGGCTCGTCATTTGTAGCTTAATTAGTTATTAGCACCAGAATGCTTGCCGGGATGGTTGGCATGAATAATAGAAGACAGTTTGAAGGTCATTAAAAGCAAGGCAGTTCTCCTCCGAGCAGGGGGAAAGCAGTTTGAATTGCCAAATGCTGCAGATTAACAATGCCATCGCTCGGGCTCCCTACGCTCAAGCGACCAGTAAAGGCAAGGTGGGGGTAATTTGTCAAGTGCACTAGCGGGGCCATCTGTGCTACAGACTGACAAATGTCCCCCTTATTTGACATAAAGACACATGTCGTACAAGCACTGAATTAATTCCCCCTTTGCAATACATTTATTTGTCACCCAGGTATTTAACCGGATTGCGTCTTGCATTGCTCACGCTGTATTACGTGGGCTTGACAGGACAGCAAGCAGTTACGCCCTGCCTTATCATGGAAGGTGCAACAAGATGCGAATCCGATGTCTGTGCTGAAAAATTTGAGAGAAGGCACACTCAGCATTAAGCGTGATTGTGTAAATCAAGAGACGCCAATTTCGAGAAGCAGCCGCCCTCCATTTCTCAGTCTCGCAGGGGCTGTAACGCGTACATGTGATGAAATCTTGCTGTTGTTTGCGCTGGATTCTTCCATCTCGACAGCACACCCTTGAGACCTGACGACTTTGTTGTTGCCGGTCTATTTCATCTCCTCCTAAGCAAGCGTCGTGCAAATAACGCCATTTGGTAACTATGATGGAGTGCCATTAGAACAGGTCAAGGCCAGTAATCTCCTAATCTTATCCCAGGCAATATGACGCCTTCCTTGTGAACTCTTTCAGTCCATGGCCCCTTCACCTGATAAAAACACAAGATAGAAATTTATTTGAAGAGGCCTTTCTTGGAGAGGGTTGTGCTTCCAGATTAATCGTAAGAAGCGGATACATGACAAGCTGTGTGCTACATTATTGCTTTTCTTTATCTATCGCATTTTATGACAGGGATGCCAGGTGTGACACAATGAGTTTCCAGAGACAAACAATTTGTTGCCAAAACTGCTGAATGATGAGACAATTACAGAAACAGTTATGAAAAAAAAAAAAAAAAAAAAAAAATATATATATATGTATATATATATATATATATATATATATATATATATATATATATATATATATATATATATATATATATATATATATATATAAAGGCCCTTTAAGCTAATATTTCTTTTATAGTCTATGGAACAAACCATCATTATACAATGACTTGCCTAATTACACTAACCTGGGGTGCGTTTCCCAAAACCATCGTTAGCCAACTAAGGTCGCAAGTTCCGTTGTTACAAGCATAGTTTGTTGATTTGCCATTTCCCAAATCCATTGCTCCAACGAACATTCGCAAATTACGTCGCAAACTTGAGCACTCACAACCACACGTCTGGAGCTGTCGTTAGAAACATAGTTCCTGGCTGTGTTCTATTCCCAGTTATCCCCTAAGCCCTTTTCATTTAGAACATTCTGACATTCAAAGTTGGAATTATTAAAAATAAAAAAGCATTAAGGTCATCTCCCTTAGGTGTAATTTGCTTTCAAACTATTTTTACAGTTCAGTTTTAGCGATCTTCATGTTTACAATTGTGCTCCCTTAGCAGTGCACTTTGAAAACATTAATGTCATTTTGAACACAGTCTCAAGCGAAAGCTATAGGTGACCTAAGCAGATTTTGATACATCTCCAAAGCTTGTGAAAACAAAAAGCATATGTTACAAATTGTAAAAGCAGAATTTTCTAAAAAATAAATAAACAATACCCTACTTAATAATAATAATAATAATAATAATAATAATCATCATCATTAATATTATTAAATTATGATTTTTTTCATTACTCATACATAATAATAAAAATAACAATAATTATCATCATCATCATTAGTATTATTAATATTATTATTAAATTAGCATTTTTTATTTCCTAATATATAATAAAAAAAATCATTTTATAATAAATAGCCTCATTATTTATTTATTCAAATGATTTATATATGATATTAGAGTATGTGTTAGCTTTTGTAAGTGATTTGTTTTCGAATATGATATGTCATATTCTCAATAATATTTGTAAAGGAAACATAGGCTCTGTATGTGGCCTTTACATATATTTCAGTTAAAATGGAAAGCGAGTGCATGTTTTTAGCAAATCTAATATTGGATTAAATGCGTGTTTTTGTAAAACAATATAATTTGCACAAAGAAATTATGGTGTTCTTCTCTAAAGAAGTAGTTCCTCCGCCCCGTTTATCACTTGCCTCAGTTAAGGTGAGTGTTCATGACACTATAAGAAAGACAATGGGGAAAAATGATTTGCATGGCAGAGTTCCAAGATGAAAACCACAACCTAGGAAAAAGAACACAACGGCCTGTCTTAGTTTTGCCACAAAACATCTTGATGATCCCTAAGACTTTAGGGAAACAACTGTGCACTGGCGAGACAAAAGTTAAACTTTTTGGAAGGTGCGCGTGCCAAAATCCTGACCTGAATCCATTTTAAATGCTGTGGCTTGACCCTAAAAAGGCATTTCATGCTCAAAGCCTCCAATGTAGCTGAATTACATTAATTCTGAGTGGGCCAACATTCCTCCACAGTGCTGGAACATGCTAATTGCAAATTATCAAAATTGCTTTTATTGAAGTTTTTCTTTTTTCACACAGCTCTATGTAGTTTGGATTTGTTTCCCCCTTAATAATAAAAATCTTGAACACTGATTTGACAGCTATCCGATCAAGAAAAGAGACTGATATAAATCTCATCGCTGTACAACTGGAGCTGCATCTGCTTGTTGAATCTACATCTATACATTGTAATCCTTGCAAAATATTAAAACAAAATAAAAACGAGAGTGTGTTATGGGCTATATTACATATATTCAGTAGCACCACTAATATGCAACATGCTATGGCATATTAAAAAAAATATATATATAAAGGTATATAAAACCTATTTTTATTGTACTGTATTTATTTATTTTTAGATTGGTTCAGAAATGCAAATTTGGTGGAATAACCCTGCGTCTTGACATGCTCTCTATCAGTCGGTCAGTTGCTCTCAGGTGACTTTGTCACTCCTGGTGAAAAAATCAACCAGCTTGACTTCACTTAATGGCTTGTGACCCTCACTTACAGCCCTGTGGTTTTCAGTGGGGTTTCAGTCTGGAGATTGTGATGGTCATGACTGGTTAAATTTCTAATAGATTCTCAATTACAATCATGTGAGATTAAACCAGTAAATAAGTACAACAAAAACACCCTATTTTACAAAAAGTATATACTGTAGTATATGAAATCAAATCTTTTTTGTGAGTCTTTTTATCCAAATGATTCATATGAAAGAATGGTAACATTTTACTTTAAGTACCAATTATCACTAACTAGTGGCTAGCTACCTCCTTACAACTAGTAACTATTAATAAGCAGCGAATTAGGAATTTATTGAGATAAAGGTCCATAATTATTGGACTGTTTATAGTGAGAATTGTGTCTTAAAATAGAGTGTGACAGAAAGAACAAATTAATTAGCTTGAATTAGACTTTCCAAACTGTAAGGACAATGATTGTTAAACCAGATGTTCAAATCTTTTGTATAAGATAATGAACCATTTCAAAATCACTAGGACTAATTCACTACAATAACTACATTGGATTGAACTACATTAAATATTGTGGAGGAGAAGATGTTCAGGCATTTCTGAAAACATCTGCAACACTACTGAGAGATGTTGGTACGAAACTAGAATCATTACTTTTACTCAGTTAATCTCTAAAGCTGGTTTCAATATTTATGATTCGATATTCTGTGGATTAGGTGTGAGGTTCAATATAGGGATGCTGACTAGACAGCCAATCAAAAAGCAATGTGCTGCAAAATTATTTGGAAATGAAAATATATTTGGGCCAGATTGAAATCAATTATGGATATCCTAGAAATTGTGGTGATAGCAATCCTCCAACAAGCTTGTGAATATAATCAGAGGTTGAATGTAGATGGTGAATTATTGTACATCTATATGGAGGTGGTTTGCAGTTTGTTTACAAAGACAATTACTCAATATAGATCTTAAACCTCGCTTTTTTTTCAATTCAAGAAACAAATATGGCAAATTTAAAATAAGTATATGATTAAATTTAAAATTGAATACATTTGAATGAATTAAATTATTAGATCACTGTCCCGTTTACACTTATAAAGAGATTTATGGTATGTATTCAAGGCTTTTTGCTCATGTGAGGCATTGCAGAAAGACGTTGTGTCTCTGACCTATAAGGAAATACGGTGAGATTATTTTTTTGATATTGTTGTAATATATGACATTTTTAGTGCCGCAAAGAGCTTAGTTTATGATCAATCCAATCAAGAATGAAGTCTAAAAGCAATTTGAACTTTAATAGCCAATGTACTGGCATCTTTCTTTATTATAGAGTGTATTGTTGTGTCAGCTTTTACTGCAAACAATGGTATTGGTACAGTTAAAGAGATCAGCCAAAAATGACAATTCTACCATTATTTACACACTCCTATCTTATTTCAAACTTGTATGTTATTTTCCATGTGAAAAAGATGGAAAGGTTTTCTAAAGGATGAGCTAGCTAACAGCTAACATATCGATTTTATCTAATATACTGTACAGTATATGAAAATGTATCTATTAAGACATTTTATACAATTTTGTCTTTTTTATACAATTTTTATACAATCATAAGAACACAGCAGAAAGTTCTGTTAATTTTACAAGGAGAATGTTTCTTCATAACATTGTCTGAATATAATTTAATAAAAGTGGCTTGATGAAATTAATCTTTCACATTCTATGGGAGGAACAAAGTCAAACAGGTTTAGAACAACATGATGATGAATAAATTATGAGAGAGTTTTAGTATTTGAGTGAACTAAACTTTTAATGACTAGGGAAAACTTTTAATACTGCCATGATTAATTCTGGGTCCAGTTGAAAACACATTATCCTTATTTTTCAAAACCAAGTAAAGCTACATTGTGTCTAATCATCAACTTCTCATAAGTGGAGTTTCAAATATGATTGAGCATGACTGGCTGCTCATCTGAAATCAGTAATAATTCAATCAGAATGATCCTATCTTACAATTAATGGACCGTTTTTTTCCCCTACTGCTCTATCTTCATTTTTGGAAGGATCCCCCCTTCCACCCCATCTCCTCCTTTTCCTCTCTTTTGTAAGGGGAGCTCTCGAGACCTGATCTCGGACCCCTTATATGCTTATTGACCGGGCAGGAGCCATGGGCTCAAGTATCTCTGAGCTCAGGGTTCTCTCCCGGGACAGCATGCCAAACCTGCTATTAACACTAAGCATATCTAAGTGGGAACTCTTGAAATGAGTTAATGTTTCTGCAGACCTTGGAAAAAGTCTTGTTTCACATTTTCACAATTCAACGTCTCAAACTTTTCATACCAAAAAAATAATTGCATTAAAAATATACTCTCACCGGCGATTTTATTAGGTAAACATGTCCAACTGCTCGTTAATGGAAATTTCTAATCAGCCGGTCACTTGGCAACTCAATGCATTTAGGCATGTAGACATTGTAAAGATGATCTGCTGCAGTTCAAACCGAGCATCAGAATGGGGAAGAAAGGTAATTTAAGTAACTCTGAACGTGGTTGTTGGTGCCAGACGGGCTGGTGTGAAAATTTCAGAAACTGTTGATCAAGGGATCTGGAATTTTCATGCACAAATACAGGGAATGGTCCGAAAAAAGAGAAAATATCAAACCTGCAGCAACTGCGTGATGCTTTCATGTCAATTTGTACCAAAAACACTGAGGAATATTTCCAGTACCTTGTTGAATTTATGCCATAAAGGATTAAGGCAGAACGCAAAAGGGGGTCCAACCCGGTACTAGTGCCTAATAAAGTGGCCGGTGAGTATCTTTTTTTGTTTCCTAGTACAAATATCTAAACATCTTTAAAGGTCCCCTGAAGTCCCTTGAAATGTGCATCTTGTTCAATGTGTGACATAATAGCAACTTGACCCATATGACAGGGTGGGCCATATAAGTAACCCTGTCCTTTTTTTTACAATTAGCCAATAGCATTTTGTTTATATTCATAATTTGAGTTATTGATAATGTGTCTCTCATGACAGCCACAGTCAGTAATAGCAATGGTGACTCTAATCAATCATTACTTGCTTTAAAATACAACTTTCATACAGAGTAATTGAGTGTAATTCCGATGGGTCTGATGTTTGTGATCTGTACACATAATTTACTCAATCCAGCATGTTTGGGCAGCTTTGGTGGTTTACATGACACTACAATTCCAAACTGGGCTTCCTTCACCCCTGTGGAAAGCATATTTACACTGTCTGAATCATTTATCCTTTATAAAGTGCAAGGTGTTTGAATGTCCTTGCCTGTTTGCTCGCTTTTTGATGCAATTTTCTTCTCTTGTCTTGCCACCGGGAGGAGAAAGTTCATGTTAATAGAGTGTTTTAGGATCTCTGTTATTAGGGTTCCTTCCAACAATGTATAAACTAATTTGCTTGGAATAGTTCAGATCAAGGCAGCGCTGTGGCGCAGTGGGTAGTGTTGTCGCCTCACAGCAACAAGATTGCTGGTTCAAGCATCGGCTGGGTCAGTTGACATTTCTGTGTGGAGTTCCATGCTTTTATTTTCTTACTGTGAAAGTGTTTAAGTGATCCCTGGGTGTGAACAGATTTCAGATTTCAGATATGTTTCAGATACAAAAACATATTTGGTTGGTCAGAAGATTTGACAGGAAACTGAAGTGTGAGGTGATGTCATATAAGCTGTTGATTCATATTAAAGAAAATTTGAAGCTGCAAGTTCTAAATGCTCATACAGTGTCTTCTACAGTAAACGTCACTCTTATGGATCAAACGAACCTAAGAGATAACACTCAAGAAAACACTTTATTTTTGATTTCAGGGGACCTTTAAAGAAATATGAACAAAAAAAGTACAAAATGTGTTTAAAAGAACACATATCTGCCAGTGATAAAAGCATAGTTACTCTTCTGTTTGACAATGTCATCTTCCTATTAGCAGATGTGCTTCTTTTAATCACAAATTAGCTCTTACAATCAATTTAGCAGAAAATTAGACTTTTAAATGAGACAGTCCGTCTTGTTTTTTATCTATTTGTTTAATTTTATGTGAAGTATATTTTGATTTAAGTATCTTTAGACGTGATCAGAATGATTTATTCCTATATTTAAGTTTTATTTTATTTTAACCTGCAGAAGGCCTGTTACCTGTGAAAAAGGCCTGTGAAAGTATTAAGCTTACTATTATTTAACAGTATACAGCTGAAATCAGAATTGTCAGCCCCCCTTTGTATATTTCCTAAATTATGTTTAACCGAGCAAGGACATTTTCACAGTATGTCTGATAATATTTTTTCTTCTTATTTGTTTTATTTCGGCTAGAATAAAGACAGTTTTTAATAAAAAAAAATATATAAAAAAAAATATATGGTCAAAATTATTAGCCCCTTTAAGCTATATTTTTTCTCTATAGTCTACAGAACAAACCGTTGTTATACAATAAATTGCCTAATTACTCTAACCTGCCTAGTTAACCTAATAACCCTAGTTAAGCGTTTAAATGTCACTTTAAACTGTATAGATGTGTCTTGACAAATATCTAGTAAAATATGACTGTCATCATGGCAAAGTAAATCAGTTATTAGAAATGAGTTATTAAAACTATTATGATTAGGAATGTGTTGAAAATCTTCTCTCTGTTGTTTGGAGAAAAAATAAACAGGGGGGCTAATAATTCAGGCCTCTAATAATTCAGACTTCAACTGTTTATGATTTATTTGTTTATTTATTCAAGAAAAAAATACTAAATACTTTATCTACTTTCTTATTGCTTCTTGAATAAAAATATATTGATTTAAAAAGTATTGTTGTATACATTTTTACTGGAAGACAACAGTGAAACAGTTTGTATATTTCAGCCATATTTTTGTATCACTCTGTGCTGTTTGTCTTTATTTTTTCTCCCTCTTGCCTTCGTAAAGATTGATTCTTGTTTTGGGCCATGCCTATGGGCCTTATTAAATCAAAATGTAAAGTCACTCTCCTCTACCAAACGGCAGAGAATGCCAGTGGCCGGTTCCCTACGGGGTTGCACTCAGATTACTCTGACAAGTTAACTACCGTATGAGCTTCCACTTCTCTTCTTTTATTTAGTTATGTGACGGAATAGTCTACATCTCTCCAATATTGCCGAGGTGAAGAGTTGGGTATCTTATTGTGTTTACATTGCAAGGCACTATAATAGGTATTGTATGATTATATTGTAATTCATGTTGACAGTGTCTGGGTTATTCTGTGATTACCCAATGGAGTTTATCAACCTGTGACTACTGTTTTAAATTATGGGTTGTTCTTTCAGTTTGGGAAACCTCATTTCAAAAGAACTGAAACAAATCACTAATAAAATAAAGCTGCGCCACAAATACTCCACATGCTTGGTGAAAACTGATTGAGAGGTGTGCTCAGCTTTGTGCTTTGTTTTTATCCAACATAATAATGTTGCAGTATTTTGATGTGAGTTTAGTAGTATAACAAGCATATCTATGGCCAAAGCTCTTTTGAGGTCATTGTGGGTACATTAACATGAAGACATGCTGTATTCGGTAGTACTGTGTTCTGAAGAAGACAATATAATTATGGATCTGTTTACATAAGTTATATATATATATATATATATATATATATATAATAATAATTATTATTATTATTGGCATTATAATATTTGATTAATAACACTCATCATTATCTCCCCACATGACACCAGCCAACATTATGGTTTGTTATGGTTCTGTAAAAAGTTTTGGCTGTTTTGTTTTCCTTTTTCTTAAAGCTTCAATTGCAGTTAATTATCTGTCATGATATACGTGCAAATTTCAGCAAAATTAATGTAACCAAACACTGTAAATGCTGCACCTAATATATAATGTGACTAAATGTAAGTACTCCACACATCTAAAATTGATTGGTGTACTTTGAGTATGACTTTAGCCAGATTCAGGTAATCCAGACTGTTTACCAGGGATGGAATATGTATTTGTACTTTTTGGAGTAAATTTTTCTTTCAGCTTAGTCCCTTATTTATCAAAAGTTGCCACAGTGAAATCAACCGCCAACTATTCCGGCATGTGTTTTTCGTAGCAGATGCCCTTCCAGTTGCAACCCAGTACTGGAAAACACCTATACACTCTCCATTCACACACTCACTCATACACTATGGCCAATTTAGTTCATCCAGTTCACTTATATCTCATGTCTTTGGACTGTGGGGGAAACCGGAGCACCTGGAGGAAACCCACGTGAACACAGGAAGAACATACAAACTCCACACAGAAAGGCCACCTGGCCCAGCCAGGACTCAAACCAGCAACCTTCTTTTCTCTGGGTGCTCTGGTTTCC
Organism: Danio aesculapii; assembly: GCF_903798145.1. NCBI lineage: Eukaryota > Metazoa > Chordata > Actinopteri > Cypriniformes > Danionidae > Danio > Danio aesculapii. The sequence goes on from NC_079458.1 coordinate 32,077,012, forward strand.
CCCACAGTCCAAAAACATGCGGTATAGGTGAATTGAATAAACTAAATTGGCTGTAGTGAATGTGTGTGAATGAGTGCGTATGGATGTTTCTAAGTGATGGGTTGCAGCTGGAAGGGCATCCGCTTTGTAAAACATATGCTGGATAAGTTGGCGGTTCATTCCACTGTGGTGACCCAGATGAATAAAGAGACTAAGTCAAAGAAAAATGAACAAAGGATTGAATGTTCCACATGGACTAAACTATTTAACAGAGTACCTTGTACTTTTACTTAAGTATTTGTTTGACACTATATTTATTTGTAATTGAATATTATTTTAACAGTACCTTTTTCTGGAGTACAGTTTTCAGTATTCCTTCCACCCGAAGATGTTTTACAAGATATATTCTAGATCAGAGTATTGTCTTAATCATTTTAATGTTGTAAAATTGTTGCGCATGTAAATGTTTTGATCCTCCAGATTATTTTGCCTGTGTATTGCCTACAGTAGGTCTAACGTTATTTTCAATATATAAATGTAATATTAAAATTAACAAATTACTTTGAGTAGACCATGAGCAAACTCAAAACTCGACACAAACTCTCCTTTGGTAATAAGTTTCCTGTTAATGGTTGAACTTTGAAAATAATAAGAATAATGAGATTTAAGATAAAGTTGGATAGAATGAATATATAAAGTCTGGAGATATGTCCGCTCTTGACCGTATGGCATGGTGTTACCTTTCGCATATGTAAGCACTCACCTTGACGGCTGTCCATACGTGGCTGATGTTGTTAAGGTGGAGGACACTGGCAGAAAGGCCAAGGCAGCAGTGCCATCTGGACTCCATATGGATAAAGGCTAATATCCAACTATTATCATTACTCAACACTTTGGCCTGTTGGAAAAAGGTTAGCAGGACAACACCTGTCTGTCAGGACTCCTATCTGAGACATGTCAAATTTTGAATAATTTATTTTATATATATCGTCTTTGTTGGATCCCTAGTACTTATATCATAATTACAATACACGTCAGTTTTGCAATTTAATTTCATGGGAACAAAATATAAAGAATACAATATTTTGTTTTAAATATTTGTCTTTTGTGGACGACCAGCCCTTTGGTTGTCAACTCATTTCAAGAAGGTCGCTGGTTCGAGCCTCGGCTGGGTCAGTTGGCATTTCTGTGTGGAGTTTGCATGTTTTTCTTGTGTCTTCCCAGGTGCTCTCGTTTCCCCCACAAGTACAAAGATATGCGGTATAGGTGAATTGGGTAAGCTAAAATTGTCCGTATTGTTTGTGTGTGAATGAGTGTGTATGGATGTTTCCCAGTTATGGGTTGCGGCTGGAAGAGCATATTCTGCATAAAACATATGCTGGATAAGTTGGCGATTCATTCCGCTGTGGCGACCCCAGTTTAATAAAGAGACTAAGTCAAAGAGGAAATGAATGAATGAATATTGCAATAACCAACATGCCTTGCTATGGCAGAAATGTCCCTTTGGTCATCATCTGGACAGCCTGCTGTTACGGTTAGTCACTTTAGGGTTTTACTTTTAGGGATGGTCACTTTAGAATAGCTCACCATCTTGCAATATCATTGGAAAGAGGTCAGCTGATTGTTAAATAGGATTTGTCAGATAATATTGCAAAGGAAATTACCAGAGGATCAAGATTACCAGTGTTTCTGAATTTAAGTTTTATTTATATTGCTTCAGAATATGTAACTCATGCATAAAGTAACAGTATGCATAACAAAACCGCTGTTTCACTCATCAGGTAAGCTTAAAAACTGGATTGATAAGCAGTTGTGTGGAAATTTAGTAAATTGTAGGTTGTTCTCTAGTTTTGATTGTGTATTCCTATATTCCTTTTGTTCTGGCAACCAAATATCCCGATAAGCAAATGTTGACCTTGAGACCATGTGACAAAATTTGCTTAAATTGTGCACATTGAGGTATTTTGAACATGTAAAAATGCAGAATGTTTCCTGTAAGGGTTAAGTTTTAAGGTAGGGGATAGAATATACAATCTTTATACAGTATAGGCAAGGCAAGTTTATTTATAATTGCACATTTCATGCACAATGGTTATTCAAAGTGCTTTACATAAACAGGAATAAAAAAGACAAGTATAAAAAAATAAAAACAAAGAATAAAATGATTCAAAACAGATCTGTCAGACGTAGCACAGTGCTCATTCAGTAAAGGCAAACAGATGTGTTTTAAGTCTTCATTTAAATGTGCCTATGTTGAAGCACATCTGATCATTTCTGGAAGCTGATTCCAGCAGCGGGGGGCGTAATAACTGAAGGCGGATTCACCTTGCTTTGACTGAACCCTTAAAATTTCTAGTTTATATGATCTTAATGATCTGAGTGATCTGTTAGGTTTGTATTCAGTGGGTATATCTGTTATGTGTTGGGGTCCTAGGCCATTTAGTGATTTATAGTCGTCACCTTAGAATTATAAGGTTCTATCTGACATTTTGTCAAAATTGAGTTATTTACATATTCTTATTAAATGACAACTTATTTACATTTTAAGACTTTTTATAAAAAAATAAAAAATAAAAAAATATTTTATTTACAAAGTTGAACTCTAGCTTGGCTTTATAATGTTCTTTTAGTGAGCCAATGAACATTTCGAATGCACGCACAAGGAGCAATCAGGTTCATCTTTCTTTGTTTTTTTTTTCGCCAGTTGACATCAGGAAAGATCAGAAAGAAACAAAATCATTCATTCATTTTCTTTTCAGCTTAGTCCCTTTAATAATCCAGGGACACCACAGTGGAATAAACCGCCAACTCATCCAGCATTTGTTTTACGCAGCGGATGCCCTTCCAGCTATCTATCACTGGGAAACACATACACACATTCACTATGGACAATTTAGCCTACCCAATTCACCTATACTGCATGTCTTTGGACAGTGGGGGAAATCAGAGCACCCGGAGGAAACCCACGCAAACACAGGGAGAACATGCAAACACCAAACAGAAACTCCAACTGAGCCGAGGCTCGAACCAGCGGCCCAGCAACCTTCTTGCTGTGAGGCGACAGCACTACCTACTGCACCACTGCTTCGCCCCAGAAACAAAATCAGAGTCGTAGAAATAATGTGTGTAAAAGTGATGATTTAGAAACATTTTTTGACATTGAGATAAAATGTTAGATTTTACATTGTTGAAAAAGAAACAGTTATTTAAAAAAATTATATATTAAATGTAAAATATTTTTATTTGTGTATACTGTATATAGTCAGTGAAACATTTTTCAGTGTTTTTTAAACACTCATTTGCTCATTGTTTGTTTTCTTTTAAAGTATTTAAATTTGATATTAAACCTTGAAGGGCAAATACTTAATTTAATTAATGGGGCATATAATCCAATAAATATAACTCAATAATTCATATAAAGCATACAATTGACCATATTAATTACATAAAATTAACATTTGCATTTCTGACAAAAATTTTAGCACAGCCTTGTATGCTTAATTTGAACAAGAGAAAAATATGAATACGTCAATAAAATATTAAATAAATGTTATAGAAAGCTAAAAGATAAATAACTTTCTCAAACATCAATATATTGTTAGAACACCAATTTTTATTTGTTTTGATTGGCGAGCAGACTGATTGTATTTGTTGAAAAGTATTTCTACAATTAATGATCTGCCAGATAGAACCTTAAAAATCCATCAGACCTTTTAGAATTAAAAGGTTCTATCTGCATTTGCCCTGTTTTTTTTTTTACCCCAATTCGCAAATTTAAGAGAATTTTGATAATTTACATTTAGAGTACATTGAGGGTCTCTGTCATGTTAATGTATGAAAGAGAACTGTTACAAACAAATTGTTTGCTATATGGAATGCAAAATCTTTGAAGCTCAATATCTCAAAATTATTTAGAATGCAGATAGAACCTTATAATTTCAAGGTGACTAAGTAATAATACTTTAAAATCTATTCTGTGTGTAACTAGAAGCCAGTGTAAAGACCTGAGGACAGGTGTGATGTGCTCGGATTTTCTGGTTCTGGTCAGAATCCTGGCAGCAGCGTACCGGATAAGCTACAACTGTCTGACTGTCTTTTTTGGTATAACGTGTGTGCGTGCGTGTGTAATTATATATAATAAATCACCTAATTGACATTTTATGTTTTATATTGTTACATTTTCTTAAACAAATAACCTATCCACCTTCAGTTCCTTACCGTATACATATTTAATAGGCACATTAAAACAATATTACTCTTTAGTGCCTGACCGGACGCTGAGAGTGATTATTATACTTGCTGTGTACACCTGCTATAAAATTCGCCTTGAGCTTTTCCCTCCCTCTTCCTTTTTTCTTTTTTTTTTTCATCCGACAGACTGTCCTTAACTGAAAATGTGCAAATGAAATCCATTGGCACGCTGGATTGATATAGAGCATGTGTGCACTTCTTAAGGTGTTTAAAATTCACACTCAGAGGCAGGGATAAATGTATGCCCTCATTAAATCTCGGGCAAGGATTTAACACGGTTTGTTACACCAGAGACTTGAAACCACTTAGCACCCTGATTAAACATGAAAACAAAATGGTTGCGGTGACTTTGATAAGGTGTATTTGCGAGCAGCGGCACACTTCTTCTTCCTAAGCAAGTGTGAAACAGGTGTTTTTACAGATATATTTAGCATGCGCTAACCTACCCAAACCTGATAATCTGTTAACTCGACATAGCTCACCCTGTGCGACACGTGTTTTTCCATGTAAAAAAGACAAAAGCGCAACATGACATATCAGATTGTGCGAAAGCAGGGAAAGAGCTTTCTGTTGTTTTGCTAATTGCAGCTAATAACACCTTTGTTGTGTTGTTCGGTGCCTTCTTTGTTTACGTTTGAGTTGAAAAGTTCACTCTACAGCCTTTCCGTGCATCGAGTTCTGGAGAATCGCATTTCTCAACAGTGCCATTACAAACCCACTCCTCCATCTCCGAACGGCCATCAGAGCCACTGTACTGGATGTGGCACATTCGACCGCAGATCCATCACACTCCTGCGCATTAATTAGGGAGCAGAGCAGTGATAAACTGATGATTTAAATGAAACATCTTGTGTGTTTATCTGTCATTTGGGATGGAGGGAGGAGTACAGTGATAGGCAGATGGAGGTGGCTTATGTCTGCTCCGTGCCATGCTGGGAGAGGAACAGGAACAGCGCCAATTGCTTCTTGCCCCATAACACACAACTCAACCAAACACACACGCAAATGCACACATAGAGCCTGTGCATCTGTCTCTGACTACCCACAATCCTGGTGAGAAGTGTCTCTCATTATCTAAAATTAGCAGCTTTCCATAACGTCGGTAATGAGTCAGGGATGGTAAATATGGATCCCAAAGCCTTCACTGGTTATTTCCTGAAACACACTAGTCATTCCCCGATTCAAGTTTCCAATCTCAGTTCATGCTTAATGGCAACTTGACAATGGACTGCATAAATATGGAGAAGGGAATAGAGAGTGGCTATCCGCCATATTGAAGGACAGGCTCAGGAGCAGTTACAGTGACAACAAATACAAATCACCTAAGAAAAATGCGTTGATGCTTTCAGCCTATCCCCAACATGCAGTATCAAACACAAAGTAGTTCTTCACGGGTTTATACATTTTAATTATTTCTGTAAAAACACCATTCAGAACCATTATGTTTATGTCTGTCATTTTATTTATTTATTTATTTATTGCAGTATAAAAATGACATGAAACCCAACATTAAAAAAAGTAAGTACCTGAATTACTGTGCTCTGATGTGGTAATTATATTTGTTCTAGTTATACAGCAACTGTAGCAATATAAACCAATTACTCAATGCTAAAACTACTGGGTAGATTATATTACAATACACTAAAAACAAAGTATACGACAGTATTTTTTTTACAGTTTATTAGTTCAATATTGGTAAAGGTGCAGAAGGGGATTGTTTTAGAAACATTTTTTGTTGTGCTGGTTAAGTCTCTTTAAATTCTAAATGTATTTATATGTATTTTTATATTCTGGGTTAGGCATAAGTCTAAAAAATGTTAATCCAATTAAAATTTGTTGGGCTGAAAATTCCCATAATTCTGATAACTGTCAACAAATGTATATTTGTAAATCTGTGCACTTCTGTTCACATAGATCCGCAATCGGTGTGTGCACACGCGCTGTGCTCACGCGCTGTGCTCACGTGTACACAAGAGAGTGAGAGAAGTAAAATCAAATGCTGAATCAAAACTTTTTGAGATCCTGAATCAACATTGAGTTACTTTTGCACGCTGGACGAAGGACGACACTATGGCTGAAGTATTTCTTTTAGATAGGTAATGTTGTTTTTTTTAAACTATTTTAGTCACGCAGAGCTGATGTAGATTTTGTTCTTTTATGAATGAGTTATATGCACAGAATTTGTCAACCCAGGCTCATTCTGAAAACGTAGTCCCGAAGACGTTTCTGGAGACCGCGAAATATGTCCCGGGAGGTACGTATTTTCGCACTTTTTGGTTTTCGCGAATCCGCAAGAGGCCGCTGTGTGCGTATTTTTGGCTTCTCGGCATCTCCCGTGAGTGCCGTTCGCGCCCGCGCTGTTCTCGCGTGAACCCACCAGAGGCCGCTGTCGAACGAACGTCTGTCTGTCCGACTGGCTGAATGATTGACTGGGTGACCGGCCAATTGGCCAGCCAACCCACCCACCCCTTCTCCATCCCTGAACCCAACCAATTTTACCGATCGACCCGCCCGCCCTAAACCCAACCAACGATTTACAAAAGCCGTCCGGAAAAAGAAAAGCCCTCGTCCGATTTAAAAAAATAATAATTATTTTTTTACCACATTTTCAGATTTCACCACATTCTCACCCTGTTATGAACCTCTTCGCTTTATTTCTTGGATTCTGTTTTAGTCGTACCTGATTTCTGGAACCACTCTTCTCACTCCACTCAAACCCGGTCGTCATGGTCAGCTCCTTTCTGCGTCTCGAGTCCGCCGACGCACAGGGCGAGCTAACCGGACAAACTGGTCGCGGCGGGAAATCCCTCCACACGAAGGTAAGCGGTTAGCCGGTGAGCGCTAAAAGGACACAGCGTTCGCTTAAAAAATGAAATGCAGCCATACGTACCTCCGGCTACATAATTCGCGGTCTCCAGAAACGTCTTCGGGACTACGTTTTCAGAGTGAGCCTGGGTTGGAAGTTGTTCAGCCACTGAAATCTTCTGGCAAAGATTAATGTGACTATTTTCAATTTCATAAGGTACCTTTTACAGCATCGATAATGTAGATTTTTACAAAATTCTTATAAGTTTAACAACAAAACATCAGTAAATAGACTACAATATTCCGCCTAGCCTGCTTTACTGAGGTGATATCAGATATATTCACATCACATTGGTTCTTTGTGGAACAATGACAACCTGTGACACAGTCTCTATTTGTTTACCATGCTACTTTGAATATTCGGTCTGAAATAGCATGTAAGCATGGCTTAGTGATAAGTTTAATTCCTGCACCCTGCTGGCCAACCACAAAGCATGCAGTAGTCGCTTTAGAACAAATCGCATGAGAGAGTAAGACCAGCGATCTTTGCATGCATGAAATATTGCATATTATGATAAGTTTTGCTTGCTACAAAACTGAAAACGTGCTAGATGTAATGTCGTTTTTCATTCAAAATTGTAGTATTATAAAGTTTTCAATCTGGAGAATGACATGATCTAGTGGGTTGTTTAAGGTACTGTCATGTTTAAGGTGCGTGTTCGTGATTTCATTGGGCGTGGCTTTGGAAGGCATGTGTTTCAAAGAATGAAATTATGCTAACTGATATCATTTTCACAGATCTTCTACAGCATCTTTAATACTGTGCTCTAGCATTCCTTAATATAATGTTGTAAATAATATAATATCAACAGTACAGTAGAATGCATTTAACTAGCATGGCTGAAACACACTATTGTATTTACTATAAATTATTATACAGTTGGATAATATTCTTTCTTCCACTTGACTGTAATTTTCATTGTCTTAAAACATGAGCCAATATTAATTCATTCATTCTTTCATTCATTTGCAAAACCACAACTCTTAAATATATATACTGTATATAGTGCATCTCAAGTGCACTGACATAAATGATGCGCTACTGGACAAACTGGTAACAGCGGGAAAGCCATACATACAGAGGTGAGAGGTCAGCTGGTAAGCGTGAAAAGGAGTGACATCATACCACCCCGTAGCTTTCATTTTAAAGATGAAATGCAGCCATACCTACTTCTGGCTACATCATTCGTGATCTTCAGAAATGTATATAGGGCGTTTTCAGAATGAGCCTATGTTAATTATTTTATTCATTCATTCAGTTTATTTTAGGCTTAGTCCTTTTATTAATCTGGGGTTGCCACAGCGGAATGAACCGCCAACTTATCCAGCATATGTTTTACGCAGCAGATGCCCTTCCGGCTGCAACCCATCACTGGGAAATTTAATATTTTATCTTTCACAATAAAAGTAGGCTGAGGCATGTATTTCCAATGAGCCTGGACTGAAATTATAATGCTTTCTTTAAAGATAGATGCCTATGAGGACAGGACGTAGTAACTAACTAGATTCTGGTACAGAAGGTTTATACCTCTTGCTGCGTTTGATATGCCATCATGAAGTATACAATTATTTATTTATTTTTATTTATTTATTTTTCTAGTGCTATAAAGCGGGTTCTCTTTTGCAAGACAGTTGAGCAGGGAAAACAGAAGCATACACAGAAGGATAAACTTTTGTACCCCTGCAACAAATGTAGTGCTCAAGGGTACAACAGCAGTGAACTGTAAAAAATGAGTAAAACATTTAGTGCATGTAAGATCAAGTTTATGCCATTTACTGTAGTAAGGAAATTCATTCGCCATCTGTCTGCTCATAAAGCATTTCACTTTATTGGTTTTGAGTTTTAGATGTTTAGAACACAGTAATGATGTATTTACATGAAAATAATGTTAGGAAATAACCTCATAACGACTACAGGTGATGTTTTACGACCCCTTTCTGAGAAGGTAGTTTCATCAATCATGTCAGTAATGTGTGACAAGCATCCATACACATTTGACAACAACTTTGATTAGTACACTTATTACTGACCTGGTCCCTTTTTCCTTCAGAATTGACTTAATGTTTTGTGGCATGCACCACCTGACAAAAATTGTCGATCCCAGTTGTAAGAGTAACAAATAATAACTTGACTTCTAGTTGATCAATTGGAAAAGTGTCAGAAGGTCGATTTTTCTGAGGAATCATCTGTTGAACTGTTATTAACAATACTGCAGAAGACCTTTTGGAACCCGCATGGACCCACATTTTTACAAAAATCATTCAAGTTTGGTAAAGGAAAAGTCATGGTTTGAGTTACATTCAGTATGGGGGTGTGCGAGAGATCTGCAGCATGGATGGCAACATCAACAGCCTGAGGTATCAAGACATTTGTGCTGCCCATTACATTACAAACCACAGGACAGGGCAAATTCTTCAGTAGGATAGCGCTCCTTCACATACTTCATCCTCCACATCAAAGTTCCTGAAAGCAAAGATACCAGATATGAAAGTTATTGAGCATATCTGGGGTAAGATGGAGGAGACATTGAAGATGAATCAGATGAAGAGGGGAGTCCTGCAAGAACGCCTTCTTTGTCATTCCTTTGTCATTGACTTTAAGTTATTTGAGTCATTGCAGAGATATATGAAAGCAGTTGTCCAAGCTCATGGGAGTCATGCACAATATTAATTATTTTTCCTCTGCACCATGACTTTATATTCTATACTGTACATTATTTCTGTTAAGTGATAAGACTTTTGTCTAAGCAAAGTCGGACTATACTGTCCTAATAAAATCATTAAAAATCAAGGAATGATCATATTTTATATTGGTAAAATAACGTAATCTAGAGGCCTTTGCCTTTCATATAAGCCACTTCAGATACCAAATGATCAACTCGAAGTCAAGTTATTCCTAAAATTTGAATAGGTGAGAAGCCGTTTGTCAGGTAGTGTACAGTAGATTCAACAATGTACTAGTAACATTACTCAGAGATTTTCCGTATTGACAGGTTAGTCAGTGATGGGAATCTCCTATTTCAGCACATCCTACATGCTCTGTTTTATTTCCATTTGGTGACTGTGGAGGCCAATGGAGTTTAGTGAACTCACTGCTATTTTCATGAAACCTGTTTGAGTTGATTTGAGATTTGCAGCACAGGCTCATTGGAAGCACTTTGGGCGTAAAGAAACAGACATAGTCAGCAGCAATATGTAGGCATCTAACAACTGTGTTTAACCCAATGTTTGGAGGACCAAAGTGTACAAATAATATTTCCCCAAACCATGACATCTAAGACAGTGAATTGATTCCAAAAAGAACTTATTCCTCGATTCTGAGGCGTTGAAAATCGAGAGGCAGTTTCAAAGTTTAGAAGTTTTAGTTTAAAGTCTCTTGCAGGTAATAATCAGGAGCCACTTGCTAATAATTATCAGTACATTTCTACAAATAGATTTGCTTGGTTTGCTTAATTCATTCAAATAACCAAATGCGTGGTTCAATTGTACCAATGCGTACCTTTTTCCTAACAGCTGGTTATGGTATGTCATACTGCTATATTTCTAGACTATATAAAAGTGTGTAGCTGATTGTTACCTTTCATTCTTCATTTAAGTTATTGGTGTTTTAAGTTTTTATCTCTATTAGTTTACCCCACAAAAATCTAAATTATTTTATTTATTACTTGCCCTCGTGTTGTTCTAAACCCCTGAGACCTTAGAAAGACAAATTTATATATTTTAGATTCCATCTGGGAGCTTCCAGATCCTCTAGAGAAAGCAAATCTTACTTGTTCAAAGGCCAGAAAAAATGGCAAAAAACTTCCTTAAAACAGACCAAATGCCTTAGTTCAATAGGAATATTACATATACATATATTATAGAATATTTCAGAATACATTTAGGTGCACACAAAACAAAAATAATGGTGTCATTCAACAGTTGCTTCCTCACAGATTCAGTATAGGGCTCGTGTTTATGAGAAGCCTGTGTTTTTTTTTTTTTTTTTTTGGGTGTTACACTCAGAATCATTTGCGCTTGGTTTTTAAATGAGGTCGTAATGCATGGGTATCCATGGTATACATCAGTGCACAGTGCTCATGAACGTACGTAAGATCTCAGGGATCTGGAACATTTAAGGATGAGTAATTAATAACTGGTTATGTCCTCTAGATATTTTAGAAATGGTTGTACGTGAAAATCCCAGTAGATCAGCAATTTCTGAAATACTCAGACTACAGTAAATAAAATACACCTGAATGGCTATTTCTTACCCTACTACCAAAAGAGAATGAAGACATCCCTATCCCCTTTCACATGAACATGCAAAACAGTAGTGCAGTAGATTAGTGGAATTTGCAAAAATCAAATGTGAAAAACATGTGACATAATTTTTTCCGTGTACACTCATAGCCAAATGGCATAGCCACATGCGCGCAACGCGATCCGGTCTACTTATCTTTGCGGCTGCAAGCTGCAGCTCTATGCCTGGGAAAAGAGAACAGCAGTCTGGAGTCGAGAAGAGGAAAAAAGTACAAGATCTCTAACTTACGTCCATGAATCTGGAAAACATAATATTTTTGGTTGTTCAAGTAAATTAGTGAGGCTAACGTTTAAACTATGACGGGACATGCTTTATGATTCTTCGCGTTTGCCTCTCTTCCCCATGTTGCTGATAATTACACAAACTCAATTATTAATATTAACTTGTGCAATACACATGCACTGCACAATTATTTCACTGTATGTATTATTTATTATTATATAGTTATTATATTATATAATAACATACTCTATAATTCTTTGCAGTTGTCATTGTTCATTGTTTTGTCTATTTCTATACATTTCTTATTGCTGCTGTTGTATTGCTTGTATCACTACAATGACAATAAAGTCTTCATATCGGTGGATGGTGTTTTTAATAGGTCAGTTTTTTTATTTTTGTACATTACAATATGAAATGACAAAACTGACTCATTCTGTGATTTCTGAAAGATCAACAATATAAAATGAGTCAAATTACTGTAAGCCACAGGCCAGAAATCATTTTTATTGCATGAATTCAATGATTTTTTTTCTGAATGTTAACAAAGTTTTTGTTTAAAAATACACTTATTATTTCTTAAAGACCACTAATGTCTTTGATTCATACTGACAGCAAGGGTCACTTTTTTGTCACTATAGATTATAGTGCAAGTTAAATCCACATTTTGGGTGTAGTTTAGACACATTATGAAGAGTGCTTGACTAGCTCATTGTTTTAATGGTATGTCATGAGTTTTTCTTTAAAGGACTAATTTCCTCTGTATTGTACATGCAGGTTTAATGCTGAAATTTATCACAAAAGAAGATGAGGTGGCCTCCAGCACTGCTCCAGAGACACCAGCAGCTGCACAGGTACAGACACAGGGTGCAGCACTGAGGACCGTTCATTCCTACAGGTACAGAGTGGGTTTTATTCCTTATCTTTTGTAAATGTTTGAAATTGGAAATGCTTCTGCAGAAGGCATGTCTGTGTTAATTTTGATGTAAACTTCTATTTTGTAATGTAAATATTTGAACGTTTAAGTATAATTTTGAATGTTTATGTGCATGTTTATGTATATAAATAAATAAATACATGTTTAAAAACATATGTTTGTGCGTTTTTGTTCCTCTGTAGGGGCACCACAGTACAATTTCACATCTCAACTCAACTCAACTTCACTCAACTCAATTTATTTCTATAGCACTTTCAACAAACCACGATGGGTACCAAAGTGCTGTACATAAAACACATAAAATGCAAGCAAATATACACAATAACCAAAATACAAAAACTCACATCACATGATTAAAAGCTAAAGAAAATATGTGTGTTTTCAGTGACCTCTGAAAAGACTCAAAAGTTGGAGCTGTTCTTAAGGAGCTGCTACTGAGAAAGCTCTATCACCTTGTCATTTTAAGCGTGATCGTGGAACTTGCAGATAGAGACGATCCTTAGAGCAAAGAGATCTCACAGGTTGATGTATAATAATTAGCTCAGAAATATACTCAGGGCACATAGGGCACCCTTTTGGCTAGCAGCGTCCCTGCTTGAATCCCTTTTTCTTATGTTTTTGCAAACAACAAAGAATGAAACAGATTGCGGAGGCAGCATTATTAGAATCTCCTTTGAGCTACAGTGCTTGCTATTTCCCCCCTATCAGCATTTTGTTTACTGATAATATTACACTCTAAATATTCAACATATTGTGTCTGAAACTATTGATTAAAGTGTTTGAGATTAAACTTTTGTAGATTGTTTGGAATCTTAAACTTCTCGCCATGCACCAACAAGCATCAATAATTCAATTAGAGTTTCCTTTCCTCAAAATAATGCGATTTACGCTCATTGTCATTTTGTGCTGCAAGCATTCCTTTGCAAATGTCTGCAGCATTCTCAGTTATTAAACTAACTGATGCGATTTTGTTGATTCCATCAGTCTGAGAGCTGGTCGGATCTCCATCAGTATATAGACTCCTCAACTGCTGGACTGCAGAGTGTGACAGAGTGCTTTCATTAATTTCATTTGTTTCTGTAAAAGAGGATTATAGCGTGACCTTTCTGTGAAGCTGGACCAGCATCATCATTCGCACTCATTATACAAGAATTCGATGGGATTGAACCCGACACCAGCCTCCTGAGGGGGCAATTAGTCAGTGAATGAATTCTCTGCAACTTTGTAAACTTGCGCTGCATGACTCTGACACTAAAGTGGAGGGAAAGAGTGGTAAATACAAAAAAAAAGAGAAGCAAAAACAACAGTCTCCCTGGGCACCGCTGATGTGCACTGGCATAAGTATTAGGTGCAATGATATTTAGTGTAACTGTTCATATTTTGCATCTAATTTAATATATTATTATTATCATTATTATTATTATTATTATTATTATTATTATTGTTTTCAGACAGTAAGTTACTTAAAAATTTTTATTAATTACGAATGACTAATTACATCATTACAATTGTATTTAAATTAATTTGTCTGAACAGTAACTTACTCAATAAATCATTTAATTACTTGACTAATTCCACATAAATCTAAACATGCCAGATCCTCCTAAACTCACCGAATGGCTGGGCGCCAGATCCCCCTGAACTCAACGCATGGCAGATCCTCCCGAATCCCCCGAATGGCAGGCGCCAGATCCTCTTGAATCCCCCGAATGACAGGTGCCAGTCCCACAAATGGCCAGAGTCGCCACCTGAGTCCCACGAATGACTACCTAAGCTGCCACCCGAGTCCAACGAATGGCTACCAGAGCTGCCACCTGAGTCCCACGAATGACTACCAGAGCCGTGTGACTTGTGCCGACAGGGCCTTGTGACTTCCCAGAGCTGAGTGGCTTCTCAGTATCTCCTGATCCACTGGGGTTGTCTGAATCACCAGTGCCTTCTGAATAAGGACCTTCTGACCCACTGAGGTTGTATGAACCACCAGTCCCACCTGGACCTCAGCCTCCTGACCCACTGGGGTTCTCTGAACTGCCAGTGCCTTCTGACCCAGAGCCTCTTGACCCACTGGGGTTGTCTGAGCCACAAGTGTCTCATGTTCCTTAGGCTTCTGACCCACTGGGGTTGCCTGGGCTGTCATAACCTCCTGATCCACAGTGCCTCCGGAAACCAGAGCCTCCTGACCCACTGGGGTTGTCTGAACCACCAGTGCTTCCTGAAGCAGAACTTCCTGACCCTCTACGGTTGTCTGACCCACCAATGTCTGCTGAACCAAAGCCCCCTGAGGCCACTAGGGTTGTCTGAACCACTAGTGCTTCCTGAACCAGAAACTCCTGACCTACTGGGGTTGTCTCATCCACCAGTGCCTGTATGACCTCCCTACAATGCCTGGGCATGCTCCTGATGAGGTGACAAATGGTCTCCTAAGGGATCTCTTTCCAGATTTTGACTTTAGCATCCGCCAACACCTGGACAGTCTGTGGTGCAACGTGGCATTAGTGGATGGAGCGAGACACGATGTCCCAGATGTGCTCAATTAGATACAGTCTGGGGAACAGGTGGGTTAGTCCCCAGCATCAATGCCTTCGTCTTGCAGAAACAGCTGACACACTCCAGCCACATGAGGTCTAGCATTGTGTTGCATTTGGAGGAATCCAGGACCCTGTAAGCCCAACCCCCACCTGTGGACATTGGGCCCTCTTACCACCCTCATGGAGTCTGTTTGAACAGACACATGCACATTTGTGACCTGCTGGAGGTCATTTTGCAGACCTTTGGCAGTGTTCCTTCTGTTCCTCCTTGTACAAAGGTGGAGATAGTGGTCCTGCTGCTTGCTTGTTGCCCTCCTACGGCCTCCTCTAGGTCTTCTCATGTACTGGCCTGTCTCCTGGTAGTGCCTCCCTGCTCTGGACACTACTCTGAATGACACAGCAAACCTTCTTGCCACAGCTCGCATTGATGTACCATCCTGAATGAGCTCCGTTACCTGGGCCACTTGTGTGGGTTGTAGACTTCAGCTCATGCAACCACTGGATGAAAGCACCTCCAGCATCCAAAAGTGACCAAAAAATAAACATCACCCAGAAAGCATAGGAACTGAGAAGTGGTCTGTTGTCACCACCTGCACCTTTTTTATTGGGGGTGTCTTTGCCTATAATTTCCACCTGTTGTCTATTTCATTTACACAACAGCATGTCACATTTATTGTCAATCAGTGTTGCTTCTGTTCGAATATTCAATCTATTCCATGCGTGTTCAATAAAAAAGTTCAGGACAGGTTTTTTAATGTTCAACATATTATCAATTTATTGGATACAAATGAATAATTCGATTCACATAATTCTGGTATCCTCAATGCAATGCAAGAGTTACATTTAGGGGTATGCTGCAGCTTTCATTACCTGACTTCAACTAATATAGGCAGCTGATATTAACAGGTGGAGTTTAGTAGAATTCGTAACTTGTCAATCACTCTTCAGTCCTCCATTGGCCGCACCCATACATACGTCCTCTTTTTCTACTAATTCTTTGCACAAAGTTAAAAAGCACAAGACTTCTCAACTGCAAATTCTTGTGCTCACAGGAAGTTTCCCTGCAGAGCTTAAGTTAATTTTAGACAAGCTTCATCTACTTCTGCAATAATGCTTCATTATTATGCAAAACATATTACACTCGAGAAGACGTTTGGTTAATATATAACATTTAAGCAATACAAATACAATTGTTTACTGGAAAGAAAAGGAGACAAAAATAATACAAAAAAATATTCATTTTAACAACACTTCCTAAGTGGGGAGTTTGATTTTACAGAAGTGTAATTGACTTGCAATTACATTGTGTTGTTTAATTGTGTATATACAGTTGAAGTCAGAATTACTAGCCCCCTTATAATACTTGCCTAATTACCCTAACCTGTCTAGTTAACCTAATTAACCTAGTTAAACCTTTTAAATGTCACTTTGAGCTGTATAGAAGTGTCTTGATAAATATCTAATCAAATATTATTTACTGCTATCATCAAAGATAAAATAAATCAGTTATTAAAAATTAGTTATTAAAACTATTATGATTAGAAATGTGTTGAAAAAATCTTCTCTCTGTTAAACAGAAATTGGGGGAAAATAAATAGGGGGGCTAATAATTCAGGGGGGTGAATAATTCTGACTTCAACTGTAAATAATTTTATTTGGTCATGAATTTAATTTCTCTTCTTTTTTTTCAAAGCATATGTAATTTAAATTTAGTTCTAAAATGTCATTTTAGTTGTAAAATAGAATGATACACCCAACAATGATATCTTTCATATCTGGTAGCTTTAATGCCCTATTTCCAGCTCCAATTCCCTTATTTTCATAACTAATGTTTTCTGAAAACACTTTATTTATTTATTTATTTATTTATTATAATTATTATTTTTATTTATTTTATTTATCTTTTTATTGCACGTTTCGGCTATTGAATGCTACATTGCAACATACATATAATGTTGTCATGAATATTGACATTTTAACATTAAATGATATAAGCTCTAAGTTCTCTATATATTTTTTATTAGTAAGATAATAAAAAAAAAAAACTTTTTTTTTAATTATAATACTCATTGGAAGGATGCTTTGGCTAAAAGGATATACCAAGAAAGAAAAAACCCAAAACAAAGATCAATCAATCAATCAATCAATCAATCAATCAATCAATCAATCAATCAATCAATCAATCAATCAATCAATCAATCAATCAATCAATTCATCAGTATGTATGTATTTATGTATTTATATATTTAGCAGTATTAGTAGAAATAGTAGTGTTGTTGTAGTGTTGCTTTTATTTTTGTAATATTATTTATTTGTTTATATTATGGTTAACAATTATTTTAAGGCATTTCAAATTATGCATTACGGAAATAGTATCATTATAATAATTCTGCACATATAATTTCTGTACATATAATTATGTACACATTTTTTATTTCATTTCTCCAGACATTTTAAAACAATTAGCATTTCTAAGAATACTTTCTCATAATTTATTTAATTTATTATCCATGTTTAATTTATTCTGCTGGATATCTCAACCAATATGTTGTGCATTCTAAGAAAACTAACTTTTAATGAAGGAAAAAACATAAAAAATAAATACCTACCACATTTAAACTCTAGTTCTGCTTAGTAGTTTGTGTTTGAGCATAGCGAAATCTAAAATTAATTGCTTGTTTTTACGTGAAACTAATTCTGAGAGACACAACAACAGTACTATGTTTCTTTAGCACACACAGTGATTCTGTAGCATCCTGACACCTCATCCCAAATTGAGTGTGTTTAAAATATTTATTAGGGCATTTATGACTGGCTCTGTTATATAAATACCACGCAGATGGGTTTGAAAATGCTATTTGGCATAAATTAAAGTTTAATTTTTGTCCTAGATCACTTGTCTCGTTCACTGCCATTATTTACCGGAGACAATACTACTATGTGCATAATTATGTTGACTTAAAGCAGAGATGGGGCTTGCTTTAGCTGTGATAATGCATTGTTCTTATCTATTTAATAATGAAGCAGGTGTAGGACAGTGCATATAAATAGCTAAAAGTAGAGGCATCATAGTTTGTCTAATAATTTTTTAGTTATCATGAGATATGTTTTTTGCTGTTATGAGCTACAGTATTAATCAGATGACAGAAAGCCCATACTAGTTTACAAATATCAGTTTTTAAACTTCTCATAAAATCAAATTGTCATGCATAATGAAGAATCTAACTAAGGATCTGACAATCCTTTAAGCAAACTTGTGTGTTGCTTCAAGAAAGCAACCATTCATTTGTGTTGTTTTTTCATTTGTGTATATTTATTTATTCTTCATTTAATTATTTTATTTAATCAAATGATCATTAGTCATTTATATAATTATAATTTTATCGATTATTATTGATTTGATTATTATTATCATTGATTATTATGTCATTTGATTGTTTTATATTTTATTCTTAATATTTTCTATAATTATTGCTTTGTTATTATTGTTATTATTATTATTATTATTATTATTATTATTATTATTATTATTATTATTATTATTATGTAATTTTACCAATTTGTCATAATCTTTTGACTGTGTGGATTCAAGCGACACTTGTTTTCAAGAGTAAAAGATAAGAGACTGTCTCAATTTCAAGGTCTGTTTGTCACTGGACAATGTTGTGAAGCAGTTATTTTCCATGGTATTATAACACTTGTTGGATTTATCATGGTCAGACGAAGTATATAACTAAGATTATTCAATAAACTCTGCTTTTTTGTCTCCTGCTCCTCTCTGGCTTTCTCAGTCAACTCCTATATTAATAGAAGATTGTTATTCATTTGAATACTGGTTAACAAGTTTGGGTATCGGGCTGCTCCGCTGGCTTGTTGTCTGAATAGGCCCTTTTCACAAGACTGTTATGACACGTTTGACGGTCGTCATAATTTTAAATACTTGAAAGTTTTTAATATTTAGAATTTTTTTAAATGTATAAACATTTATACATTTTTATGTATATTATATCATCTTTGCATCAAATTACAAAAAATGAATTACCACTTGTGTGAGGTGTTTCTAATGCAGCGTCTATGGGGCTGAGAGTTGACATTATTCTCTCCTCTGGCTGCCATCATCAGTCTCACACAATTATTTTCCATTTTCTGGAAGTCTTGATAACACCATGGTGGAGTTTTTAGGATTGTAGGATTGTAAATATATATATATATATATATATATATATATATATATATATATATATATATATATATATATATATATATATATATATAAATTAATCTCCAATTCACTGCGCTGTTTACTCAGTTATGATGCCTTCCACTACTGAAAAACCCGGAAATGTGAAAAGGATCTATACCCAGAGAAACAAACATTTTCTGTCAGGATCTGTCATCCAGGGCTAGATCTTTATTTATTTGGCATAAAGAGTGTTGTAACAATATTAACCTTAGCAACTGCATGGCAACATAAAAAAAGAATTTAAATAAATAACAAAAATCATTTAAAGTTACATATTGTTTGAAGTGTTTTTATTTATTTATTTATTTATTTATTTGTTTGTTTGTTTGTTTGTTTGTTTGTTTATTTGCATATGCTGATTTTTGTTTGTTAAATTTAAAATAACATTCATTCATTTATTTTCCTTCGGCTTAGACACCACGGCAGAATGAACCGTCAACTTATACCGCATAGGTTTTACTTCAGCTGCAACCCAGTACTGGGAAACATCCATACACACTTATGGCCAATTTAACTTATTAAATTCACTTAAGTTATAGCGCATGTCATTAGACTGTGGGGAAATCAGAGCGCTCGGAGGAAACCCACGCCAACATGGGGAGAACATGCAAACTAAACACAGAAATGCCAACTGGCCCACCCGGGCTTGAACCAGCGACCTTGCTGTGAGGTGACAGTGCTAACCATTGAGCCACTGTGCCACCATAAAATAACATGTTTAAAGTTTTATTAATTAATTAGTTTTTTATTCATTTATATTAGATTTGACTTATGTTTTGTTTATTTTATTTATTTTATATTTATTTATATTACATTATATAATATATGTGGGGCGACGCAGTGGCGCAGTAGGAAGTGCTGTCGCCTCACAGCAAGAAGGCCGCTGGGTGGCTGGTTTGAGCTTCGGCTCAGTTGGCTGTTCGATGTGGAGTTCGCATGTTCTCCCTCCGGGTGCTCCGGTTTCCCCCACAGTCCAAAGACATGTGGTACAGGTGAATTGGGCAAGCTAAAATTGTCCGTAGTGTATGAGTGAATAAGTGTGTGTGGATGTTTCCCAGAGATGGGTTGCGGCTGGAAGGCCATCCGCTGCGTAAAAACGTGCTGGATAAATTGGCGGTTCATTCCACTGTGGAGACCCCGGATTAATAATGGGATTAAGCCAAAAAGAAAATGAATGAATGAATATATGTATCATGTGTTTTTATTTAATAATTAATTTTTCATTATGGTTTCATTATGATTCATTATGGTTTATTGTTTAAGTTTTATTTTTATTGCAGATTTTTTTTTATTTAATTAAATTAAGGTAACACGTTGAATAAAGTTTGTTTTTACTGAATTGTTTGTTCATTCATTCATTCATTCATTCATTCATTCATTCATTCTTAAAATAGCATGTTGGTTGAACTTAAGAAAAAAAACATGAACATAGTAATGTCTGTTGCACTAGTTTATAGAGAATAACCATTAGTCATTATTCACTCCAGATGTAAATGTAAAGGATCTCCGCGATATTAAAAAGTGTCCTAAACATTCTGATTGGTTCCTAAGCTGTTTTGCAACGGTTGCAGTATTGCACACAGATAAAAGTGCACTTGACACAGTGATGAAAAACAAATCCATGGTGTTTTAAGTGGGTTTTAAAGCATACTTGGGAAACTATAGTCCTGGGGTTTCTGTTTCATCATAGACAGATCAATAATTCCTTGGAGGGAACCCAGCAAATTATCCCCCAGATCAAGCAGCAAAACTTCTCCCTGATGATAGGGGAGGTACAAGGCAAAAAGCCCTCACAAATGGCAGGGACATAATGAAATGTAGTGCACAAGGCACCCACATCACCATTTCCTGGGATCTTGCTGTGCTTTGGCAGATTTGAGGAGCAGGAAACTGGCAGACAGCGTGTCTAGACCGGATGAAATTCTTCATTAATTCAGACTGTTGTTCTTCTGCTTCCTAATTTAGAAGCTCGGCAATTAAAACTGCGCAGACACCAAAGGAGCTCAGTTTGAATGCTTTCAGTCCGTAAGGCTTTGGAACATTATCTGAGCTCTTGGTCACACTTCCTGAAATTTGAAAATGGGGTATTTTCTTGACACACTGAATTGATTACGTCATGGATCTGTGACACAAACATGGAGCCTTATTAAGTATTTGGCCAATTTAACCAGTTAAACTCTAGTACTATTTTGGGATTTCCGCCTGGATTTTGCCTACCTAAATTTAAAAGCTTCCCAAATAAACATGCAGAGGTATGAATGCAAAAATGTATTATCATTTTAAAGAAAACCCTTTGAATTTTCATAAAACACTATTGAAAGTGTTTAAAATAACTGTATATGTTGTCTGTGTTATAATAAAAATTTCTAAAAAAGAGGCACTTTTTGTATTTTGTTTTTATAAACTCAAATTTGAAAGGGTACCTTTTAGGTTCTGTGTGGTCTAGCTTTCTGTAATTAATTTTGGTGGTTTCTGGACATGTCTGTAATCATAGGAAAAGAGAAAAATGTCTCTACCATAATCTATGCAAAAGTTACTGTATTCCAACTGATGAGAGGTGCTATACTAGCCACAGGAACCGGTCATCGTTTTCATATTTCATTATTATTTTGTTTGATCAAACATAATTTACTGTGTTTGGACCACATCACACATATAAAAGGATTACTTATGCACATCACCTCAAAAACAGAGGAGAAATGGCCCTGAAGCGCACAGCATAAGGTAAGAGATGACAGCTGTCTGTACTTTCTGGGGCTGCTTATTGATCATAAATGTATTGATTTCACTTGAGATCAGGCTGGAAAAATATGAAAATGAACCAATGTTCAATACCCAGCTCGGGTATCCAAAATATTGTGTATTTAAGTGTAAATAACTTGTACAGTAGAATAAAAACCAAAGCAATGCATATGTGCATAAAATATAGATTCTACACTTAAGGGGGGGAACCACTTAAGGGGGTCTGGTGCAATGCTAGCCCTTTAAATCTTAAAGCGAACGTCGATGACGTCACCGCAGAGTTTAACTGGTTAAGGTCAGATTTAAGGCAAAATTTGTCATTTTCACTGCTAGAATCATGTATTCACAACAAACTAAGGCATAGTCTGATGATGCAGTGACTGAGTGTGGAATCTTGGGAGTTGTCGTCTTCATCTGGACTCCTGGAGCAAAGCAGTATAGGAATTAATGCACAAATTACAGCAACCATTTCCTAGTAATGCACTTACCCTGGAGTAATATTTTACCTATATATCTCTACTTTAACTCTAGTACTTGATTTGTGTACTCTGTCTACTACTGGAAAAAGCCAAGGAACAGAAAGTGAAAGGTGAAGCTAGATGAATCCAGGATGAGGATGAATGCTGTGATGGAAACAATAACTTGACCGACTGCAGTGGAGACATAGGAAGTAGAAACCCACAGAGAGCCAAGGGGACAGTGTCTCAAAGTGACATCAGAGATCTGAAGGTCCAAGCCAGATCTGCAGGCTCATGAAACCAATTGGTATAGGAGGGCTTGGTTGGGCAGGGTGGAGGTGTTTAACTGAGGATCAAGGCTAAAGAGGAGCCTGGCAAAATCAGAAGGATAGCAGGACGAGACTGACAAAGCTGAAACTATGGGGTGAGGCAGCCGAGGAGGAGCTTAAGAGTTGGAGGGGCAAAGTGGAGTCTGGGGTTCTGTGGCCTAAAGTAAAGCTGAGTATTAACACCCCAAGATAGAACTGGAGACCTAGAAAGCAGTATAGAGGTAGTCAAACCAAGTCATCTGTATTTCTATAGTGCATTTACTATGTAGATTATAAAAAAACAGATTTACACAAATGAAATAAAGAATAAAAATTTATAACAGTATTTCAGATTGTAGAACAATTTCCGCATATCAGGCAAGAATCGGAGTAGACATAGATTGCTGGTGTACTTTTAATTACCATTGTGTATGAAATGTGCTATATAAATAAACTTGCCTTGCCTTGGTGTAGTTTTAATGACATTAAAATAGATTCAGTTCAGTTTAATACAAATAGCACTGTTGATGTTGATCTACTGAAGAGCAGCTCCACCAGCCCCAACTAAGCAAGCCAGAGTCGACAGTGAAGGAAACAAAACTCCACCATCTGACGAAAGTGGGAGAAGTTGTTCTATCAATTTATTCTCTTTGGGAGAAACCAGGCCCAGTCAGGGGGCCAGCTCTCCTCTGGCCAAGAAGACTTGATAAAGGGTCATAGTGCTTAGGGCCCTGATCACACCAAACACATATTTTGCATTGAGAGGGACCTTTTCTGAATGGTTTACTAATGGCCGTGAGCATTTTGTGCATTGCTCATGCACACTTCAACATTGGTATGTAAAAATAAGGGATGCCTCTCTAAATCTGTCATTAAGATTTTTTGTTTGATTACATTAAATAACAGAGGTGTCACTTAAAAAATGCACAGATCTAACATTATAATGAAAGCATTCGATTGCTTTCCTAACTTTTTAATGCTCATTTAAGACATAAGTTGTTGTATTTAAAAGAAAACCCACCAAAATCGACATGTTTAGATATTATTATTATTATTATTATTATTATTATTATTATTATTATTATTATTAATATTATTATTATTATTATGTGTATTTGTCTGTTTAAATATGCACCCAAAACCCATTGCGTGTACAGAATCCATTTGGGAAACAGCCTCTAGTTATCACTATGGAGCGTGTCTGACAGTCACGCACTGCTACATGAACTGACTGTTTTGAGGATTGCATAGGAAGGGCGAAAGCGCCTGTAATGGAAAGGAAGGGAATCCCACTATTTTTATATCTATTCAAGGTGTTTTCATGCCTAAATAAAATGAAAGCACAGAATATATTCACATTTAAGAGCAAGGGGAGAATCGGCTCTTTAATGTTTATTGCTACCCTTCATAGAAAGATTGAAAATATGGAAGAAATACGGGAAAATACCTTTATGGGATGAAGGAGGGATAGAATTGTAAAATACAGGAGAATCCTGGGAAATGGGGGAACGGGAGGGTTGACAGGTATGACCCTGTGTGCTTCACATTTAAACTGCCTGTTTTGCCTCGCGTTTTTGCTGTTGTGCACTGTCTGCCTGCAGCTAAATGGAAAATGTGTGCTATGTCAGTCCTGTCTTTTTCAGTCTCCAATCAAATGAAAGCAGAGGCGGGGTTTCTTTTGAGGTGACAGCAGTGTTTGTGTTATCAAGACGACTTTAGAGACTTTTAAAGATGGAGGAGAGACTAGTGGTCACTGTTTTTAATTAACCGAAGATGTCTTTACAAATCATGAAAATCACAATATTATTAAATATTACAATTATAACAATATCAACAGCAATGTATGCGCACATTATACAGCCTACTCAGTTATTGTCTAGCAACATAAAATGCACAGTGCACACCTCTTTTTCATGTCAACAAAAAGGCAGTGTAGTGTGCCTTGTTTTCTCAGAATGGAAAATCACATTTGGTGTGATAGTCCCCTAAGTAGAGTCCAGAGTTAAGGACACCTGAGGTGGAGTTAGAGTATAGGGTTGAGTGCAGAGCTGGAGACCTGAAAGCCAAATATGGATCTGAGAAATGGGGTGGAGCCACTGAAGGGATCAGTTTAATGTGTGGGAAATAAACTGCGAAGAAGGAGGGTGAGGGAAGCTAAATCTTAACATATTTATTGGGCAAAAGAGTCTAGATTAGATCAAAAAGCAGAGGGGAATATGGAATCAGGGCCAGGAATCAAACTCTGCCAAGCACACTTGCTTTTCATTAAAACTTAAAATAATAATTTTCTATTTGAGTAATATACTGTAAAAAATGCAGGGTTCCACAGAATTCATTCATGTTGTCCCATCACAATTGATTACGTTTGATTACGTTAACTTAACACTTTTAACAAATTTATGTGGATTGAACATAAAAAAATAAGTTGTCCTAATGAAATTTCCAAAATTTTGTTTCAGCTTATTTCAAATAAGAAGTTTGAAGGAGCAAAAAATAAATAAATAATTTTTTTTTTTGAGTGTACCTTGGTTACTTATTATCTCCTCTCTACCCCTCATCACCTTGTCTATTTAATAGTTTTCAGTATTACATTTGACCTTTTTTAAGCTTCTAATTGTCTTCTAATTGTATTTTTCTAATTGTTTTTTGAGTTTGTGTGTTACCATTGTTATCCCTTTTTTTGTGTGTGTGTGTGGACTGACTAAACTATTTTAACAGCATTTGAATGCCCAACAATATTTGTACAATTACATTTTTTTGTAGTCATTACTCCCGTTTTCCTTCAGAAATGAACCATTGAATGATAGTGTATACTTTTTTTCCATTTTATTTTTGAGATTGCATCACCTCAGTCCCTTTCCACATTCTCTTTCTAATAAAGGGCAAAAAATAATTCCATTCCCCAGTGTCCACTTGAGCTGAGAGGTCATGTGTCTGTGCTGTCCATATACTGTAATGGAGATCAAAGAATAAATCACTCTGGGCATTCTGTCTCATTTTCTCTCAGGGTTTGAGCAAAAAGGTGCTTCATGTGGTTTGTAACTGATGTATTACTTGAAAATATAACCTGTAAGTTTGATTCATTCTTCTCAGGCCGTCAGCCACAAGTGCCTCCATTCCCAATGAAAGTAATAAGGGGTTATCAAAATAAACCTGTGAGTGCAGTACAGCAACTGAAAGCTGAGTGATTGATATACACTGGAATTACTTTAGGCTGTCTAACTTTCAGAACAAAAGAGCGACTGCTGTAATTGGCATCACATGAAGATGTGTTACTTCAAATGCCCTAGATTTAAAAAAAAATACCAAATTTAAAATTAAGAAAAAGCTGCTGGATTTTCAGCGAAACACAATATGGTCTTCAGATTTAATAGTCAGGTCATTGCACCTTGATCCAATTAACCTTTTGTGGCTTAAATGAATAGCTCAGTCTAAAATGAACAAAACTTTATATTCACCCTGAAGTTTTTCCAAACCTGTATTACTTTCTTTTTTTCAGTGGAACACAAAGGTACAAATACTAGCCACTTTTTTTTCAATGTGATGAGTTGAGGACATACGTGCAGTTTATTAGTCAGAGTAGTCTGGCAGGCAACGAGTGAAGGGTACAAACAGATAATCCAAAGAGCGTGGTCAAAAAACAGGCAAAAGTTCATGACAGGCGGCAAGGAACCAACAGGAACAATAAACAATGCAAAGATCAAAACCATGGCAGGATAAACAGGGAAAACCGCTTCGCAAGGAAAAACAAGACTCAGCAATGTGTGTGTTTGTGAGGTGGATATATAGTCCAGATGATTGTGCGGATGACTTTCAGTTGTGGCGTAAGCGATTGGAGCAATGAGTTCTGGTATGTGTAGCTCATTTAGTGGCAGAATTGTAGTCCAGTGATAATGCATGTTTTTCAGTGATCTGCAAAGTATGTGAGTATGGATATACAATATATTAATGGCCATATCTTAATAGTTTAAAGCTTGTTGCATTTCAGAGTATATATTTAGCATGTTTTACAATTTTAAATGTAATCTTGCAGTTCTCACAATTCCTCTTTTATAAAAATCTTTTATACCTCACAATTATTCTAATTTTTGAGATTAAATATCACAATACTAGATTATCTCAGTTCTTGCAATTCAAAGTTTAGATCTAGTAATTCTCAAAATTTCTAATTTAAATCTCACACTTCAGAATTGTGGATTTTATCAAGACCTTTGCCTTTTATTTTGGCAAGTTCCACATCATGTTTAAGATGGCAATTAAAAGTTTGATTATAAGAATTTGATATTTCTTGCGTTTTTCACAGTACATCCATAAAATTCACGTTTGGTCAGAAGGCGAAGAGTAGCACTTTTTGACTGTTTGAACACATTTGACTAGATAAGAATTTAAACTATGACCCTGTTTACAACTGGTCACTTCATCCATTTTCTCAGATCAGATAGCTACTGTATATGCTGACTTGTGAAAATCATTTGGCCACGTAAATGTGTCACAACTAACTATGGACCAATCACTGAGTAAATTTCTTAATTTCAGAGTATTTTCAGAATAATTCTTATTGAATCTTATGGAATGAAATTTGGAAATCACTACTTTCTTTTTTTATTTGCGTTTTCCATACTGTCCCAGCCTTTTAAGTTGAGCTTCTGTAACTTATTTGCACATTGATTTGCTGATTTTATCATTTAAAATTGCGAAATGAATTTTGTAAATAAAAAAAATTAATCCGCTAAAAATAAGTCTAAAAAGGTAAGTCAAATTTGGGGTGATAGGGATTCTTTAAATTGTCTTGGTATTCAGCACAGAACAATATGGAAATCAAGAAACATAAAAGGTTTCAAAGGGTTTACATTAATTTTGTATAATATCCTAAATAAAATGTAACCTTCATAAACGAAAGAAGATATAATGCTTCAACTTATCCAGTTTTGTTCAGAATGCATCCCAGATGACTTCCTCAAGTGGTTTGAGCAATTGGGTTTATAACTGC